>NC_137162.1:28364154-28596950 GCF_951394435.1 Stenella coeruleoalba
ACTTCCAAATTCACTTACCAAAATTGCAGTCATGTCGAATGGCAGATGTGTCCAAGTCATCCCCTCCCAAATATTTCTCTAGCCGTTCTACGGAAACACTGGCCTAGAGAAGGACATAAAGGATAAAAAAAACCTCAGTGACAAGCACAAGTAGAGGAGTTTGACTCCATCATCAGCCTTGGATGTGGAAGCAGATAGCCAACCTGCCAAGCTTCTTGCCCATGATTTGCTATTTGCCACACCTGGAACCTCTGGCCCCCTACCCTCAGCCCCCCTCCCCAGCGTGATTCAGCCACACCTCAGCCCTGGGGGCCAGCCCACTCTGAACAGAGGGAAATTAAGATGCTCTATTTCAGCCCCTCAGAAAACTCACTGTGGTGTGGGGGGAGGTCAGTTCTACTGCTCTCTTTGGACCTAGTTCCAGAAACTGTCTTCTGCCTTCTTCTAAGACAAAACTTCTGTCTGGTTCTGGTAACTGGGCCCCTGGCATGTTCTTCTTTAACTGAGTCCATGACCCATACGGTGCCTCACTGCCCACATGCCATGGTCATCGGGCCCCTTTGTCATGCAGGGAGCTGTCACCACTGCTGATCCTGCTTTTGCTCTCTATGCGATAAACTATCTGAATCTAAAAAGAGCATGTTATTTATCAGCCAAATCTATCAGCCTTCCTTAACACCCTCCAGTACCAGGAGAGGTCTTTTCCTAAACCCCAGTCCTTCCCATGGCCTGAGCGGTCCGAAGCCAGCCACCTCCAGGATGAATGCAGGTCGCCACACTTTGTCATCCTGGCTGCCTCACCAGTCTGCCACCTGCCCTGTGAACGTCCTCCTGAGGTCTGGTACCTGGTCTATCTCAGTGACTGTGCTCAGTTTTCAGGATCCAAACACTCCCTATGGCCCATTTTCTGACACCTTGAGGCTCCCAGGTTGCATTTGGTTTTACCACCATGTATGTGGCTTCATCCAAAGAGAAGCCTTTTCTCTCCTTTTGTGCCGTGTTTCCCATATGCTCCATAAATACCTCACAAGGAGATGGACGAGACTGGGATGATTATCCTCAGTTTACAGTCAGAAAAACTGGGGCTCAATGAGCTTGTGACTTTACTAAATCAAACTGTTGGTCTCCAGAGACCAAAAATATCTCTCTAATTGAAGGTTCACCAGCAGAAGCTAGAAATGAGGTATGACAGACCAGTCATTCTGGACTCTAAGGCTTTTAACCCGAGCTAATCAGTTAGCAGTGAGAGTTCCTACCTACCTGGAGCATGGTGGAGACTATCATGGGAAGCATGCTCATGGGAAAGCGCAGGATATTGAAGAGGGTGATGGAGGTGAAGGCCTTTTCTGCATCCAGAATATTACTGCTATCCACCAGGACGTAAACGGAAAACGTGATCACAGACACCTGGAAAAGCAAAGCCATCAGTGATTTATTCCTAAAAGGGATCAAGCAGCCTTGCTCTAAGTCTCAGGAACACAGTACTGTATCACAGTTGAAGGAGTCTTAGGGATTATCTCAACCCTCCCATGTTACAGATGAGAAACCCTGAGCCCAGAAGAGGAGGAAATATCTTGCCTGAGGTCATAAAGTCAACTAATGGCATTGCTGGGACCAGAGCTCGAGTCTCCTGGCTCCTGTTATCAGTGTTCCTTCCGCTACAGACCCACGCGGCCTCCCCAAGAAGATGAGAAGCCTTCCCACGCAGACCATGCCTGGATACCACATTCATGCTGAACCCCCTGGAAACTTGTTCTGGGCGGCAAGACCACCAAATTGTGCACAAGGGTGAAACTAGATTTGGGGACATGAGGTAGGAATAGCAGCATGAGGGCTTGATGAGCCCCTGGATTTCAGGGTCAGGCCTACAGGTGCAGGCAGTCTATCTAAACAGACCTTCTTCTCCAGAAAGCTGACCCAGCCCACTGACTCCTGTCACTCACCAGCACCGGAGTTAAGTATAAGAGAAATATCATCACAGACTGCAACTGCCCAAACGTCAGCAGGTTCCTGAGCTCTTTCTTACGAAGGTCGTGGACTTGGTTTTGGAATGAAGGTTCCCAGGCAAAATATTTCAGGATCTAATAGGATAGAAAACAGCACAGCTTACACTGGTGCCCCAAAAGGACATCAGGTGCATACCATCCACCCATGTTTCAGGATATGCTCCCCAAAATTGGGGAAGTAGAAATTCAGATTATAAAGTGTGATTACAGAAAGGTAACTTGTATTTGTTGACAACTTACTAGGTATACAACGTTTTATATACATTATCTTACTTAGTCCTAAGTGTGACCAACTGTCCCACTTTGCCTGGGATTAAAGGTTGCCCAGGATATGGGGCTTTCAGTGCTAAACCCAGAAAGTTCTGGGCAAACCAGGAAGAGGTAGCCACCTACTCTAACAGAATTACTGCATCCATTTTAACAATAAGGAAACAGGTTGAGAGAGACTAAGTAACTTGCCCAAAGTCACCATCCTAGCGAGTGGTAGAGCTGAGACCCGAAACCAGGTCTATGTTTTCATTTTGCCACATTGGCAAGAAGGCATATAGAGCTCTGTGTGGAGAAATAGCAGGATGTTCAAAGGGGCCTCTGTTTCATTTTCAAGAGGTTTACGGTAATAAAGTCCATGAATTCAAAAACAACGTATATATTAAAAAAGAATTTATTGGTCACCTCTGAAGGATGAAAATGTATTATTTTGAAATCTAGTAAATAGAGGAAAGAAGCCTGTATTTATCCTGCCTATCCTGTACAAACTTTATTTTAGGGTAACCAACTAGCTGATTAAAGATCATTCTTCATTACACAATTCCAGCTAAGCAATGGCAAAGGCATAATGGAATTAAAACATCACCCTTTTGCAACTACTAATGAAATAACAGAATAAGGCAATGATCATCAGTGGCTGCTAAAACCTTTATGACAGTGGTTTTCAACTTTGGCTGCATATTAGAATCACTTAGGGAGCTTTCAAAAAAAAAAATATATATATATATACACACACACCCCCAGAGAGTCCAAAAAAATGGTTTGAAGTAGGCCCCAAGCCTCAGTGGGTTTACAAACTTCCCAGGGGATTGAAATGTGCTGCTGGGGCCACAAATCACTACTCTGGGTGAAAGAACAGCAGGAAACACAATAAAGGATGAGTCAGGCTGACAACGCCTGGACCCCATAAACACTCATCATCACTAAGTTAGGAAGCAAGCACTCTCTGAAAGTATCCTTGCCCCTCAACCCCACCCCAAACAAACAAACACAAGAAACAAACAGGCCAAAATATACTCAAGCCTCTAGATCTAACCACCAATTTACAAGAAACATTGGAACAAGACAACTTGTTTTCTCTAAAATGACCAAATGACTACTGTAGATCAAAAGCACTGTCAACTAAATGCCATGTGTGGACAGTTTTTGGATCCTTATTCAAACTAACCAACGGTAAAATAAAATAAAATTAAAAACACATGTATGAGGTAATTGGGGAAATTTAATGGTATCAAAGGACTGTTTTTTTTTTTTTCAGGTATGCTATTGGTATTGTGGTTATGTTAAAAAATGAAGTCCTTATTTTAGAAATACATACCCAGTATTTACAAATGAAATGACAAAATATCTGAGATTTGATTTTAAATAGTCTAGCAGGGCATGAAGTGGAGAGTGGGGATATAGATGAAACAAGTTAGGTCATGCTGATAATTGCTGGAGCTAGGTGATAAATCCATGGGGCTTCATTAAACCATTCTCTTTACTTTTGTGCACATTTGACAATCTCTACAGTAAAATACAAAAACGAAACAAGCCATTTAACATAATTAAATAGAAATCATGATCAAAAGAGGTCCTGAGAGGAGTACCAGGACAAGAAACAGGAGACTTCCGGGCTAATGAATCAGAAGTCATGGGACACATCACAGGCCCAGAAGCAGAAGTCCACAACCTCTAGCAAGTTTGTTAAGCCCAAGAACCCAACGTTGCCGTCATTGTGCCCAGAGAGTCACCTACACTCAGCTTCTTACCTTGATCCCACTGAGAACCTCATTCATGATCTTTAAACGGTTGTCTTTATACTTCATATTTTTAACCTGCCAGGAAAAAGTGAAACAAACACAGAACACACTTCCATGTGAGAGGGTCCAGATTTGCTGCAGATACTAAATCTCAGTGGTGCTTGTGGCTGTCACTTGGTGAGAACTTGAGGTGCCCAGTGATGGGCTGTCTCTCCCACTCTCCTCCTTGCCTCCCCACCCCTGCCACACCCACCTTCTTTCTGAACCTGAACAGCCTTGGCCCGACTGTGCCCTCCTCCTAGGTTGTTTTTTCCATGGCTTCCTCCTTCACATTCAGGTTGGTGTTGTCCAGAGCTCAGCTCAATGTCCCCTCCTCACAGAGGTCATTCCTGATCCCATAACCTAACACTGCCACCCACCCACTCACTAGCATATCACCCTGTTGAATTCTCTGCATAGTACTTATCATAACTGACATTTTCCTTCTTTGCTTTTACTTGTTTATGGCCTGAATCTCCACCCCAAGTAGAACGTAAGTTCCACAAGAGCAAGAGCCTTGTCTAATTTGCTGCTGTGTTCCCCCCAAAATAGGATATACAAAAAATATTTTTAAAATATTTGCAACTAAATGAATGCAAAACAAATGGACTAAATGACATACGCCACTGAGTTCACCCATCCAAAATATGATTTCCGGCATAGCTAACAACTGTCCACATGGAGCCCTGCTACCTGGTGGTAGCAGGGTTGATTGCCAGGATTTAGGCCTAAAGTTTGGGTTGCTCATGTGACTGCTCTGTGTGGCTGGTTTGCATTACTATGATGGAGAAACAGGGCCAATAATCACTGTGCTAAGAACAGCCCAGTGGAGCAGGGTGTAAGAGTTACATGCAGGGTCCCTGGGCAGCTCTTCTCTTTCCAATGAGGAACATGAATCAAGACAGAGTATATAAACCCTAAGAGTGGTGAGAAGATGAAAAGGGAAGATAAAGCCAAGCTCATCTGAGACAGTGGCAAGTCTTCTACCAGCTTTGCGTTGCTCAAACTCCAATCACAAGTCAGAATAGAGGAAATAAAAGACTTTAGACTTTGAAGAACATAAACATGTCCCCAGTGACTGTTTCTTTACCTGAATAGCCCTATTCTTGGTGGCAATTACCCCATTAATTGGGATTAGGAGCACCATCACCCCAACACCTGCTAAGACTGAGGGTCCCAACTCTGCCCACAGGAAGTAGATGGACAAGGAAATCTGTAGAACATTTGACCACAGCAGGTGGATGAAGTTGGTCACGTCCATGAGCTTCTGGGCATCCACAGACATCAGGTTCACTGTTTCTCCAATGGTGTACTGCTTCCTGGCCTGGTTGGATAGAGTCAGCGCCTAAAAACAAAGATTGGAATTGGGACACCTGGACAAGGCCAAGGATACTGGGGAGTGAGAGGGAAATTCAGGAAGGAAGTGAAAGACAGTAGAAGGATGGGCTCCATATGGACACAACTTTTCCAAAGGGCTGGGATCTTCTTGCCACTAAATCTTTTTTTTTTTTTTTTTTTTGAGGTACGCAGGCCTCTCACTGCTGTGGCCTCTCCTGTTGTGGACCACAGGCTCCGGACGCGCAGGCTCAGTGGCCATGGCTCACGGGCCCAGCTGCTCCACGACATGTGGGATCTTCCTGGACTGGGGCACGAACCCATGTCCCCTGCATTGGCAGGCGGACTCTCAACCACTGCGCCACCAGGGAAGTCCTTGCCACTAAATCTTACACACAGTGTTCTCTCATTCTTGACCACTCTTTCCTGCTATTCCTACCTTCCCCAACATCTGTTCGTCCACACACTTTTTTTGCTCAGAAAAGTTCTATTTATCTCTTAGTGTCAACTTAGATGGAACTTCTTCTCAGAAGACTTCCCTGACTCCCAAGTTTAGGTGAGATATTTCTCCTGTGTATTCCCCTAACAACCCGTGCTTACCTCTGCCATGACATTCACGACACTTCACTGTGTAATTTTGTTTTTCTATTTCTCCACCAGGTGTAAACTCTGTAAGGACAAGGGCTACATCTGTCCAATTCACTACCGCTTTCACATGCACACAGTAGGGAAACCAAATACTGAAGGATGGAAGGAACGGAGGGATGAAAGGAAGAAGCATGTATTCATTCTTGCCTTGCAGACTTTAATGTGGCAATGTTATTTGGAGCCATACTGTGAGGAGGTTGCAACCATTCCCAAGGAGGACAGAGATCTTAGAATGGTGAGGAAAGCTGCGGGGTTCACACACTGGAAGCAAAATGACTTATTGTCAGGAATTTGAGGGCAATATCTAGATGCCTGAATCTTGCAGCATGAGCCTCTTGTTCTCTTGTTAGAGAGATCAGAAGGCTGACACCCACAGTCTGTCACTTACAGCAGTGCCTTGTACAAATGCTCCCAGACAAGGGGCTGGGGGGTGGGTGGTGGCTGCATGAAACCAGCTTGTACTACGCTCACCGAGCCACCCTCTGGTGTGGGCTACATCTTTCCAGAGGAATGAAAGCCTTCTTCTAATTCCCACAAGGCAGTATACGGGCTATGAGTGGCCCTAGAGATCACCTTCATCCTCCTCCTAGAAGCTCTACTGTCATCTTACTCCATCAATAAAGTCTTTAGACTATATCAGGATTCTTGGTTGTACAGTAAAAAGAAGGAAATTTCCTAAAATGTTAGGCTACCAAGGTTCTAGAGACATCATTTCACTGCTATGCCTCCCCTTTGGTATTGAAAAACAAAAACAAGTAACATCTAATTACCCTTCAAGGTAATCACTATACTTTTCTTTTTTCAATAAATCTTTGTAAAGTGGTAAAGTCATTAATTTAGTCCCAATAGCCCTTGTCTAGAGGCAGGTCCTGTCTATGTGATTCTAGGCATCGAAATGATCTAAGCCCTACTTCTCTGTAAACTAGGGGTAATGCAGTTACTAAGAATTGATAATGGATGTAAAAAATGTTTCATAACATTTCATAAATGAAGCATAATCTAAACATATAAAATTAGTCAATTTTAAATTCTATTTTAGGGACTTCCCTGGTGGTCCAGTGGTTAAGACTTCGCCTTCCAATGCCCAGGGTGCAGGTTCGATCCCTGGTCAGGGAGCTAAGATCCCACATGCCTTGGGGCCAAAAAAACAAAACATAAAACAGAAGCAATACTGTAACAAATTCAATAAAGACTTTAAAAATGGTCCACGTCAAACAAAATCTTTAAAAAAAAAATTCTATTTTAGTAGCAATATTTATTTGAATGAAGGTCTCATTAAGGGCTCTATCCTTATGGATTGTAACAGTTGCAAAACTTGGAACATATCAATATTAAGAATCAAAGTAGTGGAAATGAATCATCACAATTGTAAAAGTGTACGTTCATAGAAATGTCTGAGACAGCCTGGTTAGTGACCTCATATCCTGCAAACCAGCAGAAATACAGTATCTCCAGAAGGAATAAGGGGATTAAAATTTTAATTTTGGAGAAGACAAATTCCAGTGTGAGGGTATCTGGAAGTTCAAAGAACTTGACCAGACTTCTGATCTAAAGACATTTGGATCACCTCTCTGGGTCTCTCGACGAGTCAGCATCTACTCAGGAAAGACAAAAGACACACTGGAGTCTTAAGAGAGGAAAGCAAAGGATAAAATCAGGAACTGTAACAGAGAAATCACTATGATGGAACACTCCAGTGGTGGATGAAAAAGAGGAAGAAAAGGCAACCGACTGATGTTCTGACCTATAAAAAGTATCATCATCTCCTAATGGATGAATTTTCTCCTCAGGCTTGTAGTCACTATTTTCATTTCTTTTTATTTATTTTTTAAATTGAGATATACTTGACTCTACTTTCATTTCTTAAGGGAAAAAATGAGAATTCACCTTGGTGTCTAGGACGGAGGGAAATAAAGTTGCTCTGAGAAAGTTCAACATTAAAAGCAACGTGTCAGAGGGAAGATGGGGAAAATCATCTTAAGGAAATGGAATAGCTCCCAAGTCTGCAGAACTTGGGAAGCTATTTACAAATCCAAATATTGAAGGTATTTACAAATCCAAAAAAGGAATCAGGCAGAGGATGTGTTGGTCGTTACTCAAGACTGAGAAAAAGAAGTTGCTAGGCAAAAGTCAGTCTGAGGAGATGGAGTCCTGGTTCACAGAGCGTTCTAGTCTATGGCAAAACTGTGATTTGAGATGGACACACCAGGTCTTATGAGCCAAGTTTCATGTAGTATTTGGTTTAAATGTTGGTGATTTGAAGAGTTTGCCCTTGGCCAGCTTCTTTTCTGACTTTACATTCTGTCCCAAGGTGTTGTCACCTTGTGGAGAGAGGAAGGAAGAGAGGGACGGTATGCAAGCCTTCAAAGCTGGAAGGCAGATCCCGGGCAGAGAACAGCTTGCCGGCTTTTCCCTGGAGTGCACCCCACCCCACACACACAGACGCTCTATGTCTGTATACACACTTTTCATTTTCATCTCCAAAGAAATATCTAAAGAAGGCTGTGTGTTTAGCCAAAATCCAGTGTTGAGATCAGTTATCATTTCCGTCAAATTTTCCTGTATCTGGGAGGAAATGCTCACGTTTACAAAGGGGATTTTCTTTGGTGATGCCTGGCATAGTCCACTTACCTTCTTATATACAGAAGCCATGATGGTGGTCCGTACTTTCATGCCCAGCATAAAGCACAGTTTAAAGTAATACTGAAGGCAGACAGACTGGATGAGGGCCACGGCGAAGAAGAGGATTGAGTAGAGATACCCAGTCCACAGATATATGTCATGGTCATTTGCAAAGGAGATCAGCAATCTGCCAGAGCAAAACCAAGTAAGTGGCGCCGTCAAGCCTCCGAGGGCTCTTCACCCTCCTCGTGCACAGCCAGCTACGCTATCCTACCCGGTTGGTAACAAAAGTGACCAGAATTGTTCAATGCTCTTGGAAGACTGAGCTCCACAGCCATGCCAGCACTCTTGCCTTTTTTAGAGATAGGCAGCAAGGGCTAAGGGTTGACGACCCATGACCGTGAGACGGGATAACGTGTGCTCCACAAAGCTGCCACTGCAATGCTTTCTTTGACGCTCTCTTTCCCTACCCTCTGGTAAAAGAGGATGTTATGTAGCAAGTTGATTGATTCCTGGAAAGGAATTAGGACTTGTATCCAGCGTGAGTTAGAAGGGTTTCCCCTGGAGGATAGTTCATTCCATAGATCCTGGCAGACTGAAGTCCTGTCATGATTAACCCGAACCTCCCACTGAATGCGTGACTGTGGAGCAATGAGGTTACAGAGACTATGTACAAGCCTCTCCTGGGGTATGAGGCCCACGTTTTGGACATGAATCGGCTCACAGCAGTTCTGTTTAAGAAGAAAGCACCCCTAAGAAGCATCTGGCTTCCTACGAGGAGAAGGACATGGAAAAGAGGGAGGCTAAAGATCTAAATGATTTTTCAGATCATTTTAGATCTTGAAAAATGCCTTGTGCTTTTCATGAACACAAAGCTGTAAGGTTGAAGAAAATTATGAGCATTTTAAAAAATGGAAACTCAATAATAGTCTCCTGCCTGCATATACAAGGGGCAAAAAGCAGAGTGGCAGAGGAGGCCCTGCAAGGACAAGCCAGGGCCTGGGGACTCACTTCAGCAGCTGAGGATTCAGGAACATGAGGATGTCATACACCAGCTTCAGCAGGAATGATTTCAGGAGGATGACGTAGAAAGTTTTGAAGAGGGCTTTCACCAACCAGGACCTGGGGAAGTCTTTAGTGGTCTCAGACTTCTTTTTATTCTTTTTAGTTTCTTCCTGGGTACAAAACCAGACAACATCAGTGCTTGCAGAGCTGCGTGGTGGAAGACTTTGTCTTTACTGAACAGTTCCCAAGTGTTAGCCCCTGAGCCCTGCTGCCCTCTTTGTACAGGTTTCGGTCTTCTCTCCACTGCCTGATCCCATTCACCCTTTTAGCTACTATCACTGTTCCCCCCTCTCTCCCTCCTGATACTTCGGATCTATTTTGGATTAGGAAAACAGGCAACAAACCTGGTGAGAATACCATGAAAAAGCAAAGAACAGCCTCTGACTGGGGGACTGTGGGGCATCGTGGGAGGGAAGGGCATGGGCGTGATTTTATATATATATATTTCGGATGCTTAAAAGCCTTTCCATTCTCTTCTTGTTCATGGTCATTGTGGGATGTTATGGGTCGAATAGAATCCCCCCAAAAGTTATGTTGAAGTCCTAACCCCCGGTGCCTTAGAACGTGCCCTTGTTTGGAAATAGGGCCTTTGCAGATGTAATCAAGATGAGGTCATTAGAGTGTGTCATGGAATGGGTCTTACTCCAATATGACTGGTGTCATCGTAAGAAGAGACACAGACATGGGGGAAGAGGACACATGATGACAGAGGCAGAGAGTGGAGTGAAAACATCCACAAGCCAAGGAACACCAAGGACGGCTGGTAAAACCCAGAAGGTGGGAGAGGCAAGGAAGGTTTCTTCCCTACGGGTTTTAGAGGGAGCATGGCCCAGCTGATGCTTTGATTTCAGACCTCTGGCCTCCTGAGTTGTGAGACGATACATTTCTGTTGTTTTAAGCCACGCGGTTCGTGGTGCTTTGTTTCTTCGACCCCGGGAATCTACTACATGCAATATCACCACCCACTCTCCCGCCTCTTCCTTTTCCTGTCTCAGGAGTCCCCACCAGGCCCCCAATTCCAGCCTCTCAGCCTCAGTGACATCCTCTTGTAATTCCTCTCACTGAGGTCCCATCTGATTTGTCTCTTGCCTGAACACCTGCCTCAACCTGCTTCCCAGCTTCCACTTTTGCCTCCCAACCATCCGTTCTCCTGGCAGCTGCTTCAGTGGGCTTTTAACAATGTAAATCTGACTGCATTACGCCTCTGCTCAAAACTTTCCACCGGCTTTCCATCAGAGTTAAAATAAAATCCAGGCTCCTCACCATGGCCCATGAGGGTCTACATCCCTTAATCCCTGCCCCTTTCCCCGAGCTCACCTCACCCCTCACTCAGCCTCTCTCTCCATGCTCCCGCATCCTCTTTCTCTTCTTCAAACAAGCCAACCATGTTCCCCTCTCTGCTTCCCCCATCCTGCGCCCTCTGAGTGAAATACGCTTCCTTCTCATGGGCTCTTTTCATCGCTTGGATCTTTACCCAAATGTCATCTCCTCTGAGAAGCCTCTCCTGTTACTCTAAGGAAGCACTTCACTCCAGACACATTAACATGTTTTCTTAATACTCTTTCAGGCTGATCCTTATACCTGTGCCCAAAATGGTCTCTGACACACAGTGGTACTCAATAAATATTTTCAAGTGAATAAAAAAATAAATTAGCTGCTAATGCTAAATCCCACCAATGTGTAGATTCTAGTAATGCTAAGGTATTCTTTTATTTTTCTATTAAAAAAAAACATTTTATTGTGGAAAATTTCAAATATACCCCAAATGAGAGAGATCAGTACTACATTATACTCCCATGTAACCATCACTAAGGTACTATTAGTATTGTGAATATTACTAATAATATAAAATGCACTGTAAAGTATAAAGTGCTGTCAAAATGAAAGGACAGATTCACCAGGACATTGGTGTCCTCTTGCCAAAGACATACAGCACATTCGAACAGACACTCGTGGGAAAGTTACCAGGACAAGGACATCTTGGCTTTGACTCTGGTTCTTGTCCAAACCATGCAGCCTGGCTCCAGGGTTCCGCTGGGAGTTCTTCTGCTGCCGTTTCTGGAATGCCTGCCGGGCCTTCTGCAGCTCTCCTGCCGTGTACTTTTCAAACCTGCTGACTAGTGTCTTTGTTTTAGTCTCTTCATCAATATCCCAGATATCTTCAAGCGTCAGAGGTTTCTTGAAGCCTTTCAGAACGATGCTGGAACAAGAGTGACCCACAGGCTGAGGCCCTGCAGGTGGGACCAGAGTCTGTCTCCTCGCTGCCTCTGTGAAAACCATTCAGTCCCAGGATGGAGGGACAGAAGAATGGGGCTTCTCCCTTGCTCTACTATCCCAGCTCCTAGCTCTTGGAACTCGAAAGAGGAGTGGGGAGAGCAGAAAAGGGAGTGGGTGGGGGTGATGGAAGGTGGGAGAAAACAAGAGAAGGGGAAGAAGTCCTACTGAATTGAGAGCCAAAAGCGCATCACCTCCCCCGATCCTGTTCCTTCCTTCTCAAACACTGGCTGCCTCTCTGCTGCCCTGGCATCTCCCTGAGGAGCCTCCACGATGCCCTGAAGGAACTGAGCAGACCTGGGGGTGCCTCTAATACTCTCTCTCTAGATCAGGGCTCCTTAACCTGGGATTTGAGAACATGGATGGAAAATAAATTACATCTTTACTTTTATTAGCTTCTAACTGAAATTTAGCCTCTCCTTCTAATATGAATGTAGTCAACCCACCACAGTTCTAAAACAGAGTACTTGTTACCAGGTAACAAAAGTCACAGATGTTTTCATGGCTCATTTACACTCATCACTGCTTTGAAACTATTAAACCCAGCCAGCATTAGGTCTTGATATTTAATGCATTAATAAAGAAGCACATGTATTACTATATCACAAATTTGGTAACTATATTTCAATATATTTGTTTCCCTTTATAATCCCATGTCTTTTATTGTACACATTTAAAACATCATCTGAGAAGGGATTCATGGGTGTTACCAGGCTGCCAAAGGGGTCCGTGGAACTACAAAGGCCAAGGACGGCTGCTGCAGATCCTCTGGAAGCCCAGAACAGCTATTTCATCCCTTACCCGAGTCTGTGCCACACTCCTTGACCCCAAATTTCCCTTTTCCTGTCCTACTGCCTTTTTCTCCTATCCTTTTTTTTTCATGGAACTCCTCAGGCTACCAAGAGCAAACCCCCCTCCTTCCTCTCCTCAGCTTCCCCATCCGCCCAGTGAAGGGACTGCAGTAAACTGATCTGTATGTTTTAACATCCTCTGACGCTAAGTAGAGGAGAAATGGAAGCCATGGCAGGCACTTTTAAAATTAAGATTTCCATCACTTTCAGGAGAGTGAGGGGGGAGGGATACAGACAAGCCACACTCCAGGTATTTCCTACCTGTCATACCAACTAAAGGTGATGCTACTCAGAAATGAAGCTGTGGTTGAAGGATGCTGCAAGACACACAAAAAATCAGACAGTAAATCAATTAGAAACAGGAATTCTATGGAACTCTAAAATCAGAAGCTGAGTTTTCTAAATATGATGTTGTGCTAGAAACTAGACATGACACTGAAGTAGGCTGGTCAACGTGTTTGTTTGGAGACGCTAAGGTCACCAGTAGAATGATAACCAGACTTTTTGGCATAGATGTAGGAATTAACTGTCTATGCTGAAGCTTGGTGGGTCAATATAAAAGTCAGTGTTTCCGGGCTTCCCTGGTGGCACAGTGGTTGAGAGCCCGCCTGCCGATGCAGGGGACGCGGGTTCGTGCCCCGGTCCGGGAGGATCCCACATGACGCGGAGCGGCTGGGCCCATGAGCCAAGGCCGCTGAGCCTGCGCGTCCGGAGCCTGTGCTCCGCAACGGGAGAGGCCACAGCAGTGAGAGGCCCGCATACCGCAAAAAAAAAAAAAAAGAAGTCAGTGTTTCCAAATTCTAGTCACTTTGTTTCCTTACATCACAAAATGGACTATACTAGTATATTCTGGGCTTGTGGGACCTTCATGAGACCTAGACATCTCAAAGTTACATCTGTCAAGATACCATCCAATTAAATAATATATGAAGTGGTCATATTTAGAGTCTCACTTTTGATGAGTCATTTTTTTCTGAAAATGCTGAAAGGATCAGGACCAGGATCTGGAGTGCATAGCAGATGAGGAACACGCAGGAATAGGCCAGGTTAGGGTTGCTGCCCTATGGGAGGGGACAAAGAAAATGAGCCTTTTATCTGAATTAAGTCTAAACAGCCCCTATGTATCAATGCTTGTGATTAAAGTCTGTTATCAAATCCCCTAAATACAATCCTACCCTGCAACTCAATTTACCTTATGTCATTTACTCCAACTTAGAAGTTGCCCAGCGGTACCTCCTCATATCACCATCTCTTTCCTCCTTACCCTTAAGAGTGTCCGGATCAGAGTCTGAAACTGGAAAGTGCCACAGAGTATTGAGAGAATCCAGAACACGGACAGGAACCAAGAGTCCTTCTGTACACACCATCGCCTGCTGTGTTGGATCAGCAAAACCAGGATCTAGCGAGAAATTCACATCATGTTTTGAAAAATATTGTCACTAACACCAAGGACAAGAGGAAAGAAGGATGTCAGAGAACAGGGGAAGAAACGGGGGCTGAAGGGGGAGATTGTTGTAACTAATCTGACGCCAAATAGTACATTTCCTCCCTGATACCATCCGACTTTTTCTTTCAGGACCCCAGTGCTCTCTCTGGAACTCCCTTCCCTATCCCATCTCTATTCACCACACTTGGGCAGGGAGTCAGAGAAGAACGCAGAGGGTCACCACCTGCATCTAAATGGAATAACTTTGGGAGCCAGAAAAATCTTTCTGAGGCCCAAGAAAATAATTTCAGGCACTACAGTAATCAGGTTGGGGAGGCAGATTCTGCTGAATAGGTGCAAGGCGTCTTATCACAATATTTTCTAATAATATTAGACTAAGCAATTAGCAACAACAAAAAACTTTGCCTCGCATTATTCACTTAGTTACAATTAATTAAATGTTGTTTTCCCAGACCCAGTTTTGTGCTAGTAAACGGGCATTCTGAAAACAAAGCCATGATTTGTGGCATGTGTGAATTTCCATGGTATAAATACTCCCACCGTGGTGGATTTCAATCTCCAACATGATGTCACCAAACTCAGGATTGGGAAGAGAGGCGCAGTCAGCTCCGTGAGCTGGCTCCAGCGCACTGCTCTCTAGACTCTTCTCTGCTTTATAACAACAGTGACAAAACGAAGTCCTTACAGGGGCCAAGCAGAGCATGTTACTGAGTGAAGTGAGGGTGGAGGACAGTACTGAGCACATACCTGGTCTAATGCAACCAACTGCTACTCAGTCCTAGCTGACCGCTGCCCTGTGGGAATGTCGGCCCAAAGTTGCCAGGCATTCTGATTTTTCAAGAAAGTTTAGGAATCAAAATAATTATGTTGTATCTTCCTCTTTCAAAATGATGGTAACGGGGCTTTCCTGGTGGCGCAGCGGTTGAGAGTCCGCCTGCCGATGCAGGGGACACGGGTTCCTGCCCCGGTCCGGGAAGATCCCACATGCCGCGAAGCGGCTGAGCCCGTGAGCCATGGCCGCTGGGCCTGCGCGTCCGGAGCCTGTGCTCCGCAACAGGAGAGGCCACAACAGTGAGAGGCCTGCGTACCACAAAAACAAAAACGAAAAACAAAAAAACAAATGATGGTAACGGGAATTCCCTGGCGGTCCAGTGGTTAGGACTTGGCACTTTCACTGCTGGGGCCTGGGTTTGATCCCTGGTTGGGGAACTAGGATCCCACAAGCCGCTTGACGCGGCCAAAAATAAAAAATAAATAAAATGATGGTAACGAATTCAATTTTTTTTTAAACACTGTACAGCTCTCCCTCCCCCCACAAAAAACCCTGCCTGTAGGAGAGACACAAGTTTCTGTCATCAAATTTACACAAACAAGTCTAGACTCAGTGATCCATTGATTAGAGTCACCAATCAACTTAAAAATGTTTACAGCATGTAGAAAATTCTTTTACATCAAGAAACTTGGATTTCATCTGTGATCCTTAGATGGCAAGATATGAGGGCATAAGTTACATGTTAATCATTAAAGCTAGTACTTACCTTAGGAAGAAGGCATTAAAAGTAGTGTTTAAAAGCAAATGAAAAGCTAAAATTGGTTTCACCCTATTACAACCAAGCTTTGCTTCATCATAGGTCCCTTGAAAAAGGTAGATGAAATTGGACTTTATTTCATTCCATAGGAGCAAATTTCAGCTGGATGGCTATGAGTAGAGAGAAGATAAACAGGATAGAAGTGATGATGGGTCTCACCCATGTGCCCAGGTAGAGGCTTGGATTGGTATATCTAACGGCAGGGACTGTGGCTTGTCCAGTGTCTTCTGTGAGTGCAAGGGCCAGATCTATGACTGCCAGAATAAGAAGAAACCCAACAAGCACCTGAGAAGGCAAAAAAAAAACACTGTTAGGAAGATACCATTCTTAAGAATAGAATGGTTCCCAGTAATGGATGGTAAAAATAGTAGGTAGCACAAGATATGGAAGCAACCTAAGTGTCCATCAACAGATGAATGGATAAAGATGTGATATACACACACACACACACACACACACACACACACACGCACGCACGCACAATGGAATACTACTCAGCCATAATAAAGAATGAAATTTTGCCATTTGCAGCAACATGGATAGACCTGGAGGGCATTATGCTTAGTGAAATAAGTCATAGAAGGACGTATACTGTATGATATCACTTATATGTGGAATCTAAAAAATATAACAAACTAGAGAATTTATATTATATTCTTTTTGTTATCAAAAAAGAAGCAGACTCACAGAGAACAGACTAGTTGGTTACCAGTGGGGAGAGGGAAGAGGGGAGGGGCAATATAAGGGTAGGGGATTAAGAGGAACAAACTGTTAAGTATATAATAAGCTACAAGGATATACTGTACAACATGGGGAATATAGCTAATATTTTATAATAACTATAAATGGAGTATTCACCTTTAAAATTGTGAATCACTATATGTACATCTGTAACTTATATAACATTGTACATCAACTATACTTCAATAAAAATGGTAGGCAATGATTCAGATAACACAATAATTATGGAATCAATGATATATATATTCAAGTAATGGAATAAAGTTCAAAGTATGCTAAGTGTTGTTAAGGAACGTTGATTGTCATGGTTTTAAAATACGTCCACAAATTCTCCAATACTCCTCCCTTCAATAGATAGCTTAGTTCCCCTTCCCTTGAGTATGGGCTGAGCTCTGACTCACTTGTAATAAATAGAATATGGCAGAAGTGACAGTGTGCGACTTCCAAGATTAGGTCATAGAAAACAATGTGGCTTCCTCTTTGTTCTCTCTCTCAGATCACTCACAGCAAGGTAAACTTCCAGCCTCATCGTGAGGACACTCAAGTAGCTCTATGGAGAGGTCCACTTGGTAAGGAGCTGAGACCTCCTGCCAAAAGCATGTGGGTGTGTCAATTTAGAAGCAGATCTTCTAGCCCCAGTCAAGCCTTCAGGTGACCTTAGGCAGAGCCTGCATATTAATAACAGCAACCTCATGACAGACCCTGAAGTCAGGTAAGCTGCTCCCAAATCTCTGACCCATAGAAACTGAGATTTAAAAAAAAAAAATGTTTATTTTTAAGCCGCTAAGTTTTGGACTAATTTGTTCCATAGCAATAGATAACTAATAAAACAGATTTAAAGGGGGAATTCCTCCAACCCAATTGGGACGGCACTATTCCCTTTCCTTGGTCATTACTCCCAGCCTTCTCGCCATGTAAACTTTGAAGTTAATGACTGCAACTCTGTGACCCTAAGATGACTCCAAGTCTGTCAAATATTTGTACTATGAGCTCATAAGACATGATACACATCTTTTTGTTCTAAAGGACTACCGCCCACCCATCAGGAGGGAGAATTATTACCTCCACTGAGGAGGTCCACCAGTACCTTATCCCTCAAGATGATGATCTTTAGTATCAGCTCCCCTACCCTCACCCCTCCCTACTCCCATCCATCTATGCCTACTCATTCCATAAGCCTCATTCATCCAGGATGGCTCAGGAAGAGATATTGGGCCCTTTATAATTAAAACCAGCAAAGAAAGAACCTTTAACTAATAGGATAAGCGCTATTATTTAGCAGAGAATTCTTAGGAATCAATCCCATTATTGCTAAAATAAAGGCTCTTTAGGATGATTAAAAGAAAAAATTAGGAAAATCTCCCAGAACAGAGGGGAAAAGAGAAAAAGAAATTCTAAAGAGTTGAGAAGGAGGGTCAATTCAGCGAGTCCAACATCTATCTAACAAGAAGTTCTAGAGATAGGGAATTTTAAAATTAGAGGAAAGGAAATGAAAAGAATAATATAAAAATTTCTCAGAGATAAGACATGAGTCTTTCAGTTAAAAGTATAGAACCCATTGAATGAAAAGAGACCCATGTAGACACTCTTATGAAATTTCAGGACATCAAGAATAAAGAGGATAAAGCTGCTAGAGAGGATAACAAGGAATGAGAAGAATTCTAACTTGGTAGCACAGGACTTGGGGGAACAACATAGCAACAACTTCAAACTTCAAAGAAAAATTTTTTTGAACCTAGCATTCCACAGTCAGATCAACATTTTCAGAAAGCAAGAACCTAGAGACTTTATTTACTATTGCTCGTTCTGAAAATTTTATTGGGAGCGCTAAATCTCTTGTCTTACACAAAGGGGCACTGAGATGAGGATATAATGTACAGCAATGGTGACTATAGTTTAGAACTTTCAAATACACAATACAGTACTGTTAAGAAAGTAGGTATTGAGGGCTTCCCTGGTGGCGCAAGGTTAAGAATCCACTTGCCAATACAGGGGACACGGGTTCCAGTCCTGGTCCGCGAAGATCCCACATGCCGCGGAGCAACTAAGCCCACGAGCCACAACTACTGAAGCCCGCATGCCTAGAGCCCATGCTTTGCAACAAGAGAAGCCACCACAATGAGAAGCCCCCATACCGCAACAAAGAGCAGCCCCCGCTCGCCACAACTAGAGAAAGCTCGCCTGCAGCAATGAAGACCCAAGGTAGTCAAAAATAAAAATAAATAAATTTATAAAAAAAAGAAAGTAGACATTGAAAGTTCTCATTACAAGAACAAAAATTATGTAACTATATATGGTGATGGATGTTAACTAGACTTATTGTAGTGATCATTTCAAATTCTTATGCTGTAACAGCTGAAACTAATATAATGTTATATGTCAATTATGTCTCAGTTTTAAAAAAGACTATAAACTGAAAAAAAAATCTCATTTGATCTCCAGAACTTATTTATCTTCTAACTGCAAGTTTGTCATGCGCTTGTGATTATAGTCAAAATACTGTATCACATACTTCAAAGTTGCTAGGAGACTAGATCTTAAATGTTCTCACACACACACAAAGAAGATAATTATGTGACATGATAGAAGTGTTAGCTAACAGTATGGTGGTAATCATATTGCAATATATAAACGTATCTAATCAACACACTGTACACCTTCAACTTATACAATGTTATATATGAAATAAGGAAAAAGAAAGGAAGAACTAGAGCCTAAAATTGATGGGAAAAAAAAAGGAGGGGGAAGGGAGTTCTCTGACGATCCAGTGGTTAGAATTCAGGGCTTTCACTGTCGTGGCCTCAGGTACAATCCCTGGTCGGGGAACTAAGGTGCTGCGAGCTGTGTGGCGCGGCCAAATAAATACAATAAAATTGATGGCAGATTACTTTTAGGTATAAAGGTAACCTACAGAAGAACAGAACATAATCACACAAAATTAAAAGACTGAGAGAAAGAGGAAGAGAGAAAAAGGAAGCTAGGGAGCTGGGTCAATGAGCTAAATTCTTTGTCTTTCATAGAGGACAGAAATAGATATTTTTTGAAGTTGATGGATCAAGAAATACAGGTATAAACACATTATTTATAGATATGGACGTAACCATCAAAATAATTTTAAATGGCAGCCTCTGGAGAACAGGACTAGAAGGTAGAGGGTTGAGAAAGAGTCTTTTTCTTTTCATTTTGTTTGTTTGTTTAGTTTTTTAAAGAGAGTAAAAGGAAACATCGCAAAATGTTAACAGGAGTATGTCAGTGATACAATTATCAATGATTTCCTATTTCCCTAGAGCTGACAAACTTTCTACAATAATCAAATAAACTTTCTACAATAATGCATTCTTTTTATAATCAGAAACATACTATAGGCTTCTCTTAATCACAGTCTGGGAAATATTGTGGTTGTTTAATGATTACCAAGTCCGTAAAAAGTCTTTGCCCTTGATCTCTGAATCACTGGAGGAGTTTCAAGTACACGTGGAGTTTACTGAACTCAACTTCCTAAAGAGACACAATATCATTGGTATTAAAAAAGAAAGTATGGGGACTTCCCTGGTGGTGCAATGGTTAAGAATCCACCTTCCAATGCAGGGGATGTGGGTTCGATTCCTGGTTGGGGAACTAAGATGCCAGGTACTGAGGAGCAACTAAGCCCACGTGCCACAACTACTGAGCCCATGATCCACAACTACAGAGCCTGCGTGCCTCAACTACAGAGCCCAGACACTCTGGAGCCCATGGGCCACAATGAAAAATCCTGCATGCCGGGATTCCCTGGTGGCACACTGGTTAAGAATCCACCTGCCAATGCAGAGGACACGGGTTTGAGCCCCGGTCCAGGAGGATCCCACATGCCATGGAGCAACTAAGCCCGTGTGCCACAACTACTGAGCCTGCACTCTAGATCCCGTGAGCCACAACTACTGAAGCCTGCATGCCACAACCACTGAAGCCCGCGTGCCTAGAGCCCGAGCTCCGCAACAAAAGAAGCCACTGCAATGAGAAGCCAGTGCACTGCAATGAAGAGTAGCCCCCGTTCACCGCAACTAGAGAAAGCCCGCACACAGCAAGGAAGACCCAATGCAGCCAAAAATAAATATTTAAAAAGAAAAAAAAAGATCCCACATGCTGCAACTAAGACCCGATGCAGCCATAAATAAATAAATAAATAAATATTAAAAAAAGCAAAAGGAATTCCCTGGCAGTCCAAGGGCCCGGTGCTTTCACTGCCGAGGGCGTGGCTTCAATCCCTGGTCCGGGAACTAAAATCCTGCAAATCATGCGGTGCAGCCAAAAAAAAAAAAAAGGAAAGGAAAGTGGTTTGGCCGTATTTAATATCTTTCCACCTCTGCACAGTCCTCCTTTTCCCAGTGCTTTATGAAAGCACTCTGGTTGAACTTTTGACCCATTACAGAGGGTGTCTATTTCCATCACTTCCCTGGCAGACAAACGTCTAACTTCAGTTTCACTATTTTCAGGAACTACATCCCCCAGCAGACCATTCTACTATCAGACAGTTATTACTGTAAGAAAGTTCTTCCACCTTTGTAATGGTCTTCACAACTGAACTTATTTAAAACCCTCTCAAAGAAAAGTCAACTGATAAAGCTGTCTCAAATTTAAGTGCTTAAACTTTGGTACAGCTGAAAATAATTTACTTATCTTTGATTTTCTGTCTTTTTTAAGTTTACGTAAGAGTAAGGGATAAAAAGGGTAAATCATCCACAAAAAAATAAAAAAGGAAAGAAAGAAAGTTCTTCTGTATGTTTGGCTAAAGGCAGCTCCCCTGGAACAAGCTACACTGACTTCCCTCGATTTTGCTCTCTGAAACTTTCCAGAATAAGCTAGGCAGTCTTCTATGTTAGACTTCTACAGATACTTGAAGATGATTCCCATGTCTCACTAACTCAACAGTAAGTCCACTTTTGCTGCACATCTGACCTCAGCAGATCCACAACCTCCACAACAATACTCCTCTTTTGTTACCCTGGGACTAAATGAGCTCCTCCATTCATTCATTTTTTAATTCAATTCATTCAATTACCTACTATGCACAGGGTGCTTCGCGTAAGGGTGTACCTTTAAACAAACTAGTAGAGCTCTCACTAGCTTAGGCAAGCAAATTGACTTAGTCCAGATGAGGTAAACACTGCACTAATGACCAAACAGCAATGACAGTTCAAGAGAATCAGAGAGGAACAAACAGCCCAAAGGCATGTAGAACAGGAAGTGAAGAAATGAAGTTAAGGAGTGATCCAAGAAGAAGGTTCTCATAGAAGAAGTGAATTTTTACTTTCTGAGGAATTATACTCCTGTTTCAGAGGAGAAACCAATTATTCTGAAATTTTTAAGAGGATGCTACTCTGTGCCTATCACTCTCAGGGTGGAGGACAAAAGAAAGTATAAATTATAAACGAAGCTCCTGAAACTATGAGCAAGGGTGAGTGGATTATTAGTTACAGGAAAAAAAAAAAGCTAATACATTTCTTTTTATCTACAGTTTTATCTATAGAGATTTGTGTTTATAAAAGTTAAACAAAACATGATATATCCATACATTGGAATATTAGGGATGAGCCTTAAACAACATGTACGAACCTTGAAAACCTTATGCTACGTAAAAGAAGCCAATAATAAAAGATCATGTATTATATGATTCCACTCGTATGAAATGTTTAGAATAGGGAAACTATAGCGACAAAGAGTATACTAGTGGTTGCTTAGGGCTAGGGGAGATGGGGAGATGGGGGTTGATAAAGGATTTCTTTTTGAGGGAAAAAAATGTTCTAAAAGTGACTGTGGTGATGGTTACACATATCATGAAAATACTTAAAAAGAAAAGAATTATATTTAAATGGGTGAAATTGTATGCTATGTGAATTATTTCTCAATAAAGTTGTTTATTAAAAGTTAATTAATAGCTATGATAAAAATGGGATACTGATTTACTCATTACTCAACCTTTTCCTGGAAGCTCCAGAAAATGACAGAAGCCCTCTAACTTGACTAACCAAAAGCTCTCTCTCATCCCTAAGGGTACTGAAGCATGCTGTTCAATGTTCAGTCTAACACACTCTTGACTCAATCCCTATTCCTAGAGTGCATTTAATACCAACAATTGTGTACCAAGTGGTAAGCCCTGTGCTGGGCACTCAGGTCAGCGAGGGAGACAATAGCCCTGCTCCAAGCTCTCGCAGACTGTTCTTCTATCCAGAGTAGACAAAACACACCACCACCCCACCTCAGAGTGTCAATGCAAATCCAACTTCCTTTGGCCAAATTTCTTCCTTCCTTCTTTTTAGACTGCAGTAACCTGAGGTCATTGGCCTGTATGCTTATAGAACACCGAATCTAATTTGCCTCTCTAAAAGCCCTGTTTAATCATCAGGATAGAAAAAACCTAGTGAAAAGAAGCAGATGATAGATTTTAAGAGGTAGTTTTACAATCTCAGTAGAGGATCTTTCGGTTCTCACAAGACCTTCTCTGCATTAATCAGTGCAGCTGGCTGAGAGGCTCCTACCCTCATTCCTCCTGCAGCCCCTGTTCTTTCCATTATTTCCCTACTCAGGCATGTCACCGTGAGCACACACCCTTCCTCTCTCTACTTTGAGCGAGCATCCACACTCAGGGTTGACTTTGGGAAAATGGAAGCCCCATTTCAGATCCAACCCTGGGGAGAAGAGCAATGTTTGGATTGGCTGAATGGAGCAGAGGACACATTAAATAGTTCATTTTTACTTCATGGTAGATGCCAACTGAATTATAGTCTCCTGATTAATTAGAACAGCTTAAAGATAGATAATCCAGTATTTGCTTCTCAAATGCTGAAAAGACCACAACTATTCAACTGACTGATTACTCATCATTGGTGTTTCCAGAGTCCAATATCCATAGGATTTATGAGTCATTATTCTTATGCAAAAATCAAAGTAACTTAACTAAGAAGTACGGCAGGGGGCCAATGAGGCATAGGACAGATGGAGACAGGGACATCCAGAGCATGGCTCTACCTGGAAAAGCTGGTTAAAGACAGGGAAGAAGACACTTGAACCACCAAGAAAATGTCTCTATTGTGTACCACAAAATTAGTTAGAAAATAGTGGGGTTCCCATACCTGCTTAGTAAGGTAGAGTTTGGTTATAGAAGATTTCTTGGTCCTGGATCTATACACATAGAGAAACTGCCAAGGGGCCAGGAGCCAAAGGAAGCCCAAGGGAATCCACACCAGAACAGTTTGCTCAAAACAAAGTGGCAGGTCCACCTCCGGGCTATCCAGGAATGAGGAATTCTGGGGGACCAAAATGGAATGATTGTTGGATACATGCATTTTAAAAAAGAGAATACCAGCCCCCAGCTCACACCCATCCCCCTACCCTTGCTTCCAAACAATTTTAACCCAGTTCTATATCCATATTTAGCCTGACCCTTTAACTAGCTGTATTTTCCTATCCAACTCCATTGATATAAATTCACCATTAAATGTCATTTAGTAACTTTTCTGACCAATCCACCCTCTAAAAACCTTTCTTTCTGTGATTCTAAGTGAATTTCTCCACCATCTATTATGATTTAATTTCACCACCACATTTGCCAAGTTGTGGGAAGAAGAAGGACCATTCCTCAACCTAAAGGGGAGAACAGTCCTGGGATATAAAAACTTCTTATTCTAGGGCTTCCCTGGTGGCGCAGTAGTTGAGAGTCCGCCTGCCGATGCAGGGGACACGGGTTCATGCCCCGGTCCAGGAAGATCCCACATGCCACGGAGCGGCTGGTCCCGTGAGCCATGGCCGCTGAGCCTGAGCGTCCAGAACCTGTGCTCCGCAACGGGAGAGGCCACAACAGTGAGAGGCCCACGTACCACACACACACAAAAAAAAAAACCTTATTCTAGTTTTTAGCATTGATTGAACTCACTGGCAGACACTCAAACCTAACCTGCAGGTAGCAGAATGCTTAGTCATACTTTGGCAATTAAACTCCTATAGCCCTAGGGGCTTAAGGTGGATCGTGAAGAGGCCTTAGGTACAGGAGCAGCAATGGCACATTGGAGGGAAGGCTTATTCCCAGCAAGTTTTCTACTGGTCTTTGCACTCTGCAATAAATAGAAGTATCTTGTGAGGTGAAGGTGGGGCGCCAGTTCTTACATCTGAGTCATGTGAGGGTAGATTATTCTCTTCTTACAAATATTTTTTGCTTTGTTCAGCTGTTTGCACAGACTCTTTAAAGACTGAGGTGCCCTGACCAAGATGATCGGTCAGATGATTCTCAGAAAGAATTCTCTTGAGATGGCCTGGTGAGATCCTGGGGCATGTTAAGCCCCACCTTCCTGTGGTATACATGTCCTGGCCTCGAGGGCCTTGGGGTCCAGGTTCTTTCTAGGATGGGAAGTGCTGTCCACGTGCTCTGTTATCTCATTCCTGCTCTTCTCCTCTCCCCATAAAATTATTTAACTTTAGAATTCAGAAGAATTACCTAAGATAGTTAAACCAGTTTAACAAGCTCCAGATGATTCTGATCCTAGGAGTCTGCACACCACACTTCCTCAAAATCCCTAAATTTCTATTCCACTAAACCATTTGGTACCGATGCTCGTTGTTTTGAATTCTCTGCTCTAATGGTTCAAAAACTGTTTCAGTGCTCAGGATGCCCAAATTTGCATCCCTAGCCTCAACTTCCAGTCACACCACTAATTGCTGGTTCCTCTAGAACATATCAGTATTATTTCAACATCAACATTTCTCAGCAAGACTCAATCACAGGCCTTCTCTTTGTCTTCATACTCCACAAACAATTCCCCCTCCTAACACTGATGAAATTGGAAGCCTTTCCCGTATTTCTCTTTAGAGAAGGCAATTTTGCAGCTACCTGGTCCAAGAAAAAAGAGTGTGGGATACGATAAACGTATTTTAGAGCAGAAATATATTATCTCCCCCACATAGAATATCCTAGGGAGATATTATGACTTATCTTAAAAAAAAAAAAAGAAAAGAAACCCTGAACTTTAGACCAACTGCACATCTAACTTTTCTAGTTCTTATTAGTGGTCACTCTAGGCTAATCTACTACTTGTTCCGAGTTGAGGAGAGTCAACAGTGAGGACAAGTGTAATTTCTTACCCAAAAAGTAGAGTTGCAGAACTTCTCCAGCATGATTCCTAGATCACTTCTGGAATGAAGACTCTTGTATGACTGTGTTTCTTATTTACTCTTTTCCTCAGAGAAGGTAGAAGGCAAGTAGCAACATATATCTCCCATTCTGATGTTCTGATGTTCCAAAGGCAGGCCTTCGACCTTTCATCCCAACAATTTAATCATTAACCTTGCTGAGACACATATTTACATTACCCCACTGGATAGACATGTGACTGAAGAGCCCCAGGGACAGGTAGACACACCAGTTCCCAAAGTACCAGAAGCCTCTGTAGATGGGTTCATACTTAAAAGGAACCACTGAAAGATGTCATTACAGCTGGCTGACAAATCAGGAGTTGGGGAGCCTTTCTTTCCCCTGAGGACACATGACCTAAGCAGAGAAGCATCAGTGGAGGGGCATGTATCCCTAAAACGTGCCACTGCACTTCTGTCTTGAGGCCTTAGAGTTTACAGAAATGTGAAACATCCTACTTCTCATTTTCAATTAAGAATATAGAACTTAAAACATGGTTAAAAATAGTGTAAACTTTGTTTGAAAAAGTCAGGTTATTAAGCAGCAAATCCAAATATGAACCTACACATAATTTGTGCATTTGTGTAATAAGAAAACTCAGCAGTTAGGATTGTCAGTGATTTTATTTTCCTTTTTGCTTGTCTGTATTTACTGATGTTTCCATAATTATCAGGTATTATTTATGTAATAATACTTTTAAAGCAAATTTTTGTATTGTGATAAAAAATGCATAATGTAAAATTTACCATCCTAACCATTTCTAGGTGTTTCTAAACTGAAACTCTATACCCCTTAGGTAACCACTCCCCATTACCCACTTCCCCTAATAAAGCATATGTTCTTCTAAAATCAGGACACCCTAAAATAATAGCAGCCAGACATGCTTGCCAACATCTTAAAGTGTAAACACCATCATGTGGAGGATCACGCAGAGCCATTTTGGTTGTCAACACAAAAAAACCCACTTTGCTCTGTGGGTATATACGACTACCTACAGAGATTAAGACACATATTAATCAAACTATCAAAAATTAAATACAAAGAAAAAATATTAAAAGCAGCAAGGGAAAAACAACAAATAACATACAAGGGACTCCCCACAAGGTTAACAGCTGATCTTTCAGCAGAAACTCTGCAAGCCAGAAGGGAGTGGCAGGACATATTTAAAGGGATGAAAGGGAAAAACCTACAACCAAGATTACTCTACCCAGCAAGGATTGCAATCAGATTTGACAGAGAAATTAAAACCTTTGTAGACAAGCAAAAGCTAACAGAATTCAGCACCACCAAAGCAGCTTTACAACAAATGCTAAAGGAACTTCTCTAGGCAGGAAACACAAGAGAAGGAAAAGACCTACAATACCAAACTCAAAATAATTAAGAAAATAGTAATAGGAACATACATACCAATAACTACCTTAAATGTAAATGGATTAAATGCTCCAGCCAAAAGACATAGACTGGCTGAATGGATACAAAAACAAGACCCGTATATATGCTGTCTTCAAGAGGCCCACTTCAGACCTAGGGACACATAAAGACTGAAAGTGAGGGGATGGAAAAAGATATTCCATGCAAATGGAAATCAAAAGAGAGCTGGAGTAGCAATTCTCATATCAGACAAAATAGACTTTAAAATAAAGACTATTACACAAGACAAAGAAGGACACTGCATAATGACCAAGGGGTCAATCTAAGAAGAAGATATAACAATTGTAAATATTTATACACACAACATAGGAGCACCTCAATACATAAGGCAAATGCTAACAGCCATAAGAGGGGAAATTGACAGAAACACAATCATAGTAGGGGACTTTAACACCCCACTTTCACCAATGGACAGATCATCCAAAATGAAAGTAAATAAGGAAACACAAGCTTTAAATGATACATTAAAAAAGATGGACTTAATTGATATTTATAGGACTTTCCATCCAAAAACAATAGAATACACTTTCTTCTCAAGTGCTCATAGAACATTCTCCAGGATAGATCATATCTTGGGTCACAAATCAAACCTTGGTAAATTTAAGAAAAATGAAACCATATCAAGTATCTTTTCCAACCACAGTGCTATGAGACTAGATATCAATTACAGGGAAAAAATCTGTAAAAAACACAAACACATGGAGGCTAAACAATACACTACTAAACAATCAAGAGATCACTGAAGAAATCGAAGAGGAAATAAAAAATTACCTAGAAACAAATGACAATGAAAACACAACAACCCAAAACCTATGTGATGCAGCAAAAGCATTTCTAAGAGGGAAGTTTATAGTAATACAATCCTACCTCAAGAAACACCTCAAATAAACAACCTAACCTTATACCTAGAGCAATTAGGGAAAGAAGAACAAAAAACCCCAAAGTTAGCAGAAGGAAAGAAATCATAAAGATCAGATCAGAAATAAATGAAAAAAAATGAAGGAAACGATAGCAAAGATCAATAAAACTAAAAGCTGGTTCTTTGAGAAGATAAACAAAATTAACAAATCATTAGCCAGACTCATCAAGAAAAAAAGGGAGAAGACTCAAATCAATAGAATTAGAAATGAAAAAGAACAAATGACACTGCAGAGATACAAAGGATCATGAGAGATTACTACAAGTAACAATATGCCAATAAAATGGGCAACCTGGAAGAAATGGACAAAACCTTAGAAAAGCACAACCTTCTGAGACTGAACCAGGAAGAAACAGAAAATTTAAACAGACCAATCACAAGCACTGAAATTGAAACTGTGATTAAAACTCTTCCAACAAACAGAAGCCCAGGACAGATAGTTTCACAGGTGAATTCTATCAAACATTTAGAGAAGAGCTAACACCTATCTTTCTCAAACTCTTCCAAAATATAGCAGAGGGAGGAACACTCCCGAACTCATTCTACGAGACCACCATCACCCTGATACCAAAACCAGACAAAGATGTCACAAAGAAAGAAAACTACAGGCTGATATCACTGATGAACATAGATGCGAAAATCCTCAACAAGATACTAGCAAACAGAATCCAACAGCACATTAAAAGGATCATACACCATGATCAAGTGGGGTTTATTCCAGGAATGCAAGGATTCTTTAACATACGCAAATCAATCAATGTGATAAACCATATTAACAAACTGAAGGAGAAAAACCATATGATCATCTCAATAGATGCAGAGAAAGCTTTCGACAAAATTCAACACCCATTTATGATAAAAAGCCTCCAGAAACTAGGCATAAAGGGAACTTATCTCAACATAATAAAGGCCATATATGTCAAACCCAGAGGGAACATCATTCTCAATGGTGAAAAACTGAAACCATTTCCTCTAAGATCAGGAACAAGACAACGTTGTCCACTCTCACCACTATTATTCAACATAGTTTTGGAAGTTTTAGCCATATCAATCACAGAAGAAAAAGAAGTAAAAGGAATCCAAATCGGAAAAGAAGTAAAGCTCTCACCGTATGCAGATTACAAGATACTATACATAAAGAATCCTAAAGATGATACCAGAAAACTATTAGAGCTAATCAATGAATTTGGTAAAGTAGCAGGACACAAAATTAATGCACAGAAATCTCCTGCATTCCTATACACTAATGATGAAAAATCTGAAAGTGAAATCAAGGAAACACTCCCATTTACCATTGCAAAAAAATAAAATAGCTAGGAATAAACCTACTTAAGGAGACAAAAGACCTGCATGAAGAAAACTATAAGACACTGAGGAAAGAAATTAAAGATGATACAAACAAATGGAGAGATATACGATGTTCTTAGATTGGAAGAATCAACATTGTGAAAATGACTATACTACCCAAAGCAATCTACAGATTCAATGTAATCCCTATCAAACTACCAATGGCATTTTTCACAGAATTAGAAGAAAAAATCTCACAATTTGTATGGAAATAAAAAAGACCCAAAATGCACAAAACAATCTTGAGAAAGAAAAACGGAGCTGGAGGAAATCAGGCTCCCAGACTTCAGAATATATTACAAAGTTACAGTAATCATGACAGTATGGTACTGTCACAAAAACAGAAATACAGATCAATGGAACAGGATAGAAGGCCCAGAGATAAACACACACACATATGGTCACCCTATTTTTGATAAAGGAGGCAAGAATATACAATGGAGAAAAGACAGCTTCTTCAATAAGTGGTGCTGGGGAAACTGGACAGCTACATGTAAAAGAATGAAATTAGAACACTTCCTAATACTATACACAAAAATAAACTCAAAGTGGATTAAAGACCTAAATGTAAGGCCAGACACTGTAAAACTCCTAGAGGAAAACATAGGAAGAACACTCTATGACATAAATCACAGCAAGATCCTTTTTGACCCACCTCCTAGAAAAATGGAAAAACAAAAATAAAAAAATGGAACCTAACCAAACTTAAAAACTTTTGCCCAGCAAAGGAAACCATAAACAAGACCAAAAGACAACCCTCAGAATGCAAGAAAATATTTGCAAATGAAGGAACGGACAAAGGATTAATCTCCAAAACTTACAAGCAACTCATGCAGCTCAATATCAAAAAAACAACCCAATCCAAAAATGGGTAAAAGACCTAAATAGACATTTCTCCAAAGAAGATATACAGATTGCCAACAAACACATGAAAGAATGCTCAACATCATTAATCACTAGAGAAATGCAAATCAAAACTGCAATGAGATATCACCTCACACCAGTCAGAATGGCCATCATCAAAAAATCTACAAACAATAAATGCTGGAGAGGTTGTGGAGAAAAGGGAACCCTCTTGCACTGTTGGTGGGAATGTAAATTGATACAGCCACTACGGAGATCAGTATGGAGATTCCTTAAAAAACTACAAATAGAACTACCATATGACCCAGCAATCCCACTGCTGGGCATGTACCCTGAGAACACTAATTCAAAAAGAGTCATGTACCACAATGTTCATTGCAGCTCTATTTACAATAGCCAGGACATGGAAGCAACCTAAGTATCCATCAACAGATGAATGGATAAAGAAAATGTGGCACATATATACAATGGAATATTACTCAGCCATAAAAAGAAACAAAATTGAGTTATTTGTAGTGAGGTGGATGGACCTAGAGTCTCTCATACAGAGTGAAGCAAGTCAGAAAGAGAAAAACAAATACCACATACTAACACATATTTATGGAATCTAAAAAAAAAAAGGTCATGAAGAACCTAGGGTCAGGACAGGAATAAAGACGCAGACGTAGACAATGGACTTGAGGACACAGGGAGGGGGAAGGGTAAGCTGGGACGAAGTGAGAGAGTGGCATGGACATATATACACTACCAAATGTAAAATAGATAGCTAGTGGGAAGCAGCCGCATAGCACAGGGAGATCAGCTCAGTGCTTTCTGACCACCTAGGGGGGTGGGATAGGGAGGGTGAGAGGGAGACGCAAGAGGGAGGAGATATGGGGATATATGTATAGCTGATTCACTTTGTTATAAAGCAGAAACTAACACCATTGTAAAGCAATTATACTCCAATAAAGATGTTAAAAATAAATAAATAAAAGACTCAAAAAAGAAAAAAGGATGGACTTCCATACTTCTCTGTGTGTTTATTACAGCAGAAAATGATTTAGGCCTTGAAATGAGATCAGATCCAGGATCAGATAAAGGCATGACATTATTATAGTGGCTTTGGAACAGACCTCTGACCGTACAAACAGAAACAAGCTGGAAAGATGATATTATAGATTTTTAAAAATTGGGGCTCCCCTGGTGGCGCAGTGGTTGAGAGTCCGCCTGCCGATGCAGGGGACACGGGTTTGTGCCTCGGTCTGGGAAGATCCCACATGCCGCGGAGCGGCTGGGCCCGTGAGCCATGGCTGCCGAGGCTGTGCGTCTGGAGCCTGTGCTCCGCAACGGGAGAGGCCACAGCAGTGAGAGGCCCGCGTACCGCAAAAAAAAAAAAAAAAAAAAAAAAAAAAAAAAAAATCCACCAGTGAGGATACAAAGAAATCTAAATGAACCAAACAAGAGGTTGATTTGGCCCATGAGCCAAATTTATCTGACTCCTATTTCTGTCTGGTCTCGGAGCTAAGATTGGTTTTTACATTTTTAATTATAAAATGTGAAAAAGACTATTCAATATGAACAGCCTTTCAGTAAGAACTGCTCAATTTTGCCCCTTGGGTCACTCAGCCCCAAATATTTACTATTTGACCCTTTAAAGAAAGGTTTGCCAACTAAACTCCAGAAACGACAAGACCTTTATAAGACAGAAGAGAGCCACAGCAGCTTTCATCTCTGCCTGAAATGGAGCAGGGAGTAGTCTACCATAAAGGGGGTTCAGCAGAAATCACTATCTTCTAACAAACTTTTCCAGGCCATGTGTGGGGCTGACAGATTATACTCTAGAGGAGCCAGAGAAACAGTCAGAATGAAACAGGAGAGAAGGGTGCAGGGCACAACCCTTTAAGAATGACATAACCGTTGTGGATGTGACAATAAACTGGTTAGAACCGATTAGGTCCAAGATGGCGGAAGATTCAACTTCCAGTAGACCTTGAGCCTCGTTATATGCTCATTGTAATACAGCAGCATGCTAAATGACAGGGCCATAGGCACCATGACAGTTCCAAGGCTGACCATAAAAGGCTAAAAGTGGGCAGTGGCCCAATTCCTGGAAATCCCTGCCCCTTCCCCCAAACAGTTGGAATAATCCTCCCACCCATTAATCTGTGAAATTACCCAGTCCAGAAAAACTAACCACCCCATATTTCGGGGCCTCTCACCTTTTGAGATGGACTGCATTCTGTCTATGAAATGTGTATCTCTCTAAATAAACCCACTTCTTACCTATTACTCTGCCTCTCACTGAATTCCTCTGTGCTGAGAAACAAAGAACCTGAGCTTCATTAAGCCCTGAGACCAGGTGTGCAACCTTAATTAAAAGACAGTGGACTCAGGGACTTCCCTGGAGACACAGTGGTTAAGAATCTGCCTGCCAATGCAGGGGACAAGGGTTCGATCCCTGGTCCAGGAAAATCCCACATGCCGTGGAGCAACTAAAGCCATGAGCCACAACTACTGAGCCTGCGTGTCACGTGTCACAACTACTGAAGCCCGCCCGCCAGGAGCCCGCGCTGGGCAACAAGAGGAGCCACCGCAATGAGAAGCCCACCCGCCGCAATGAAGAGCAGCCTCCACTCTCCAGAACTACCGAAAGCCCTTGTGCAGCAACAAAGACCCAGTGCAGGGCTGCCCTGGTGGCGCAGTGGTTGAGAGTCCGCCTGCCGATGCAGGGGACACGGGTTCATGCCCCGGTCCCGGAAGATCCCACATGCCGTGGAGCGGCTAGGCCCGTGAGCCATGGCCGCTGAGCCTGCGCGTCCGGAGCCTGTGCTCCGCAACGGGAGAGGCCACAACAGTGAGAGGCCCGCGTACCGCAAAAAAAAAAAACAAAGACCCAGTACAGCCAAAAAAAATACAGAATTAATAAAAAGACAGTGAATTCGAGTTTCAGCCCATGGGTTCAATCCCAATCTGGGTTTCGGCTGGGTTCAAGTCCCATCTGAGTCGTGCGGTTTCAAGACTGCACTGTCCCCAATTCTTTGCCACACTGGTCTTACCAAGTGCTGAGAACAGTACAACAAAATTGGAGAAGGCAGTTAGGAGAGCTGAGAGTAAACACCGAGGCGTTCTAAGCTTTCACCGACGGAAAGTTAGGGCAGAGGCAGAAGAGCTGAGAGAAACCCCTCCAATGCAATTCCACCTTCACAGAGAGTAAGACCACCACAATCATGCTTGGAATGGGCAAGGAGGGCAGCAGCAGCAGGGCTGAATAAGATCTCCCAAGAAAACAGAAAGCAGGAAGCAGCAATGGAGGTAATCAACCCAGAGAGGTTTACCAAGACTTTCCCACCTGAGTTCTATCATCAGAGCCAAGAGAAGTATACAGCCTGAAGGTAAACCTCATTCCAATGTTGAACCCATAGGCCCACAGCTCACCTTTCCTGGGTCTTCTGGTGAGTGGTGTAGATAATGACTGAGCTTTTGGCTCTCACCAGCCAAGCTGCTTTTCAGATTTGCATTTATCAGATTATTCTTCCCCTCTGGTGTCAGTAATGTGGGATTTTGGCTGTCTGACCATCAGTGGCAATTTCTGTCAGGTGGCATTCAACAGAAACCCATTCCGTGGCAGGTGGCAGACAACAGGAAATCTTCATTTGTTAACCTTGCTTGTTTGCTTTTGTCTGTCATAATTCTGGTATTTCTGTTACCGAACCAAACTTGGGTCTACTGGCCCGCGCGCAGGAGAGCCCATCTACTGACACTGGGTTGTGGTGAAGGAAGGTGCAGCGTTTATTGCAGCGCGTCAGCAAGGAGCCCAGGAGCGCTGGTGCTCAAAACACCAGAACTCCTCGATGGGCTTCAAAAAGCATTTTTAAAGGCTAGGTGAGGGAGGGGCTTCCCAGGGTATGCAATCAGCACATGCACAATTCTCTGATTGGTTGATTGTGAGTAACAGGGCGGTGTCAGAGGGGTTAACATTATCGATCCTTAGGCACCAGTAGGTCTGGGGGCTACGTGCTCATGATCATCAAGTAGTTAATTTCTTCCATTTGGTGGTGGTTTTAGCATCTGTAAAAAAAAGCTCAGGAAATGTGCATAAAGACTATTATCTGGGTACTTCAGAGAGGAGCTAAAGCAGAGGATATGGGGGAGGGGTCTGTCCTAGGAAGGTCCCACAGGGTCCTGCTGGGTTACATTTACTGGCATTTAAAACTGTATGTTTGAGAAGTTATTATCATGTGCTTCTGATCAGAGTTAGAATACACTGTGTATATTATACACCAGTGTGTGATTCTAAGGCTCAGAGCCGTCTTCCTTCCTCTGAACCATTAGCTTTTTTCACGTTTACCCATTAGTTGTCAATATCTGCAAAATGGAATTCCTTTACCAGGGATGATAAAAATATGCATAAACTTCTATAGAACTTCCGACTTTATTAAAGGACAATATCTAAGGGGCCTTAGAAAGTCTCTAGCATACAGGAGTCAGCTTTCTTTGATTAGCATACTAAAGCTTCTAAATTAACACAATTCCAATTCATGTCCCTTCAGGACTCTTTAAATAGGCTCAAGAGAGTGAGAAGAAACTATGTTATTAAAATTTAGGCAAGTTAAAAATTTAAATGAAGACCCGTTATATAAATCAAGATTTATAAATTGCCAAACTCTAAGCAAGTTCTACTCTTTTAAAAAATTGATTGAAAAGCAACACCAGTATTGCAATTCTAACAAAATACCTGTTATTCTCTGACAATGATGTTAGACCTCCATTTCTCAAGCAAATGGAGGAGGATTTATTGACTGCATTTGTGTAGCAAGTAAGTTGTGAGAGCAAATTAGCTATGCTTGGTAATGTTCATGGAGATTTAAGAGAGGACCTGATGCGTGGTATTCTAAAAATACAATGAAACCCCCATGATGTCTCTTGCAAGTAAGAGGAACCAAAGGTGACTAATAGAGATTATAATCATGTTTTAAAACAAGCAGGGGACTTCCCTGGTGGTCCAGTGGTTAAGACTCTGCACTCCCAAAGCAGGGGGCCCGGGTTCGACCCCCTGGTCAGGGAACTAGATCCTGCATGCCACAACTAAAGATCCCACATGCGGCAACCAAGATCCCATGTGCCAAACTAAGACCGGGTGCAGCCAAATAAATAAATATATATTTTCAAAAAAAAAAAAAAGCAGGATTTGTACTTGTTTGTGCTTAAACATTTTGTGTAGCCAAAAAAAAAAGAAAGTTGAGGATCTAAATTTCATTAAAACAAATGCTTAGATTATGGAATACGTACTGACCCAGGTGGAATATATATATGTTAAATGAAAAAAGAAGTGCGTGGTTCTGGCATGAAGGGGCGTGAAAGTTACCATTCCATTTTAACAAGTATAAAGCTAAACAAACTGAAAAGTCAAACATTTTTCTCAGGGCTTCCCTGGTGGCGCAGTGGTTGAGAGTCCACCTGCCGATGCAGGGGACACGGGTTCGTGCCCCGGTCCGGGAAGATCCCACATGCCGCGGAGCGGCTCGGCCCGTGAGCCATGGCCGCTGAGCCTGCGCGTCCGGAGCCTGTGCTCCGCAACGGGAGAGGCCACAGCAGTGAGAGGCCCGCGTACCGAAAAAAAAAACCACAAAAAACAAAGACCCAGTGCAGCCAAAAAAAATACAGAATTAATAAAAAGACAGTGAATTCGAGTTTCAGCCCATGGGTTCAATCCCAATCTGGGTTTCGGCTGGGTTCAAGTCCCATCTGAGTCGTGCGGTTTCAAGACTGCACTGTCCCCAATTCTTTGCCACACTGGTCTTACCAAGTGCTGAGAACAGTACAACAAAATTGGAGAAGGCAGTTAGGAGAGCTGAGAGTAAACACCGAGGCGTTCTAAGCTTTCACCGACGGAAAGTTAGGGCAGAGGCAGAAGAGCTGAGAGAAACCCCTCCAATGCAATTCCACCTTCACAGAGAGTAAGACCACCACAATCATGCTTGGAATGGGCGAGGAGGGCAGCAGCAGCGGGGCTGAATGAGATCTCCCAAGAAAACAGAAAGCAGGAAGCAGCAATGGAGGTAATCAACCCAGAGAGGTTTACCAACTTTCCCACCTGAGTTCTATCATCAGAGCCAAGAGAAGTATACAGCCTGAAGGTAAACCTCATTCCAATGTTGAACCCATAGGCCCACAGCTCACCTTTCCTGGGTCTTCTGGTGAGTGGTGTAGATAATGACTGAGCTTTTTGGCTCTCACCAGCCAGGTCGCTTTTCAGATTTGCATTTATCAGATTATTCTTCCCCTCTGGTGTCAGTAATGTGGGATTTTGGCTGTCTGACCATTCGTCAGTGGCAATTTCTGTCAGGTGGCATTCAACAGGAACCCATTCCGTGGCAGGTAGCAGACAACAGGAAATCTTCATTTGTTAACCTTGCTTGTTTGCTTTTGTCTGTCATAATTCTGGTATTTCTGTTACCGAACCAAACTTGGGTCTACTGGCCCGCGCGCAGGAGAGCCCATCTACTGACACTGGGTTGTGGTGAAGGAAGGTGCAGCGTTTATTGCAGCGCGTCAGCAAGGAGCCCAGGAGCGCTGGTGCTCAAAACACCAGAACTCCTCGATGGGCTTCAAAAAGCATTTTTAAAGGCTAGGTGAGGGAGGGGCTTCCCAGGGTATGCAATCAGCACATGCACAATTCTCTGATTGGTTGATTGTGAGTAACAGGGCGGTGTCAGAGGGGTTAACATTATCGATCCTTAGGCACCAGTAGGTCTGGGGGCTACGTGCTCATGATCATCAAGTAGTTAATTTCTTCCATTTGGTGGTGGTTTTAGCATCTGTAAAAAAAAGCTCAGGAAATGTGCATAAAGACTATTATCTGGGTACTTCAGAGAGGAGCTAAAGCAGAGGATATGGGGGAGGGGTCTGTCCTAGGAAGGTCCCACAGGGTCCTGCTGGGTTACATTTACTGGCATTTAAAACTGTATGTTTGAGAAGTTGTTATTATCATGTGCTTCTGATCAGAGTTAGAATACACTGTGTATATTATACACCAGTGTGTGATTCTAAGGCTCAGAGCCGTCTTCCTTCCTCTGAACCATTAGCTTTTTTCACGTTTACCCATTAGTTGTCAATATCTGCAAAATGGAATTCCTTTACCAGGGATGATAAAAATATGCATAAACTTCTATAGAACTTCCGACTTTATTAAAGGACAATATCTAAGGGGCCTTAGAAAGTCTCTAGCATACAGGAGTCAGCTTTCTTTGATTAGCATACTAAATCTTCTAAATTAACACAATTCCAATTCATGTCCCTTCAGGACTCTTTAAATAGGCTCAAGAGAGTGAGAAGAAACTATGTTATTAAAATTTAGGCAAGTTAAAAATTTAAATGAAGACCCGTTATATAAATCAAGATTTATAAATTGCCAAACTCTAAGCAAGTTCTACTCTTTTAAAAAATTGATTGAAAAGCAACACCAGTATTGCAATTCTAACAAAATACCTGTTATTCTCTGACAATGATGTTAGACCTCCATTTCTCAAGCAAATGGAGGAGGATTTATTGACTGCATTTGTGTAGCAAGTAAGTTGTGAGAGCAAATTAGCTATGCTTGGTAATGTTCATGGAGATTTAAGAGAGGACCTGATGCGTGGTATTCTAAAAATACAATGAAACCCCCATGATGTCTCTTGCAAGTAAGAGGAACCAAAGGTGACTAATAGAGATTATAATCATGTTTTAAAACAAGCAGGGGACTTCCCTGGTGGTCCAATGGTTAAGACTCTGCACTCCCAATGCAGGGGGCCCGGGTTTGACCCCCTGGTCAGGGAACTAGATCCTGCATGCCACAACTAAAGATCCCACATGCGGCAACCAAGATCCCATGCGCCACAACTAAGACCGGGTGCAGCCAAATAAATAAATATATATTTTCAAAAAAAAAAAAAAGAAGCAGGATTTGTACTTGTTTGTGCTTAAACATTTTGTGTAGCCAAAAAAAAGAAAGTTGAGGATCTAAATTTCATTAAAACAAATGCTTAGATTATAGAATACGTACTGACACAGGTGGAATATATATATAATATTAAATGAAAAAAGAAGTGTGTGGTTCTGGCATGAAGGGGCGTGAAAGTTACCGTTCCATTCTAACAAGTATAAAGCTAAACAAACTGAAAAGTCAAAAATTTTTCTCAGATGGATAAGAGAAGTGAGGTCACAGGGGAAATTGCTGTCCCCCAAATCAGAGAGACAGGCAAATACGGAGAATCACTATTTACCGGAACAAATATCCATGAACTAAAATTTCTGTGGAACCAGTGCCAAGGTAGGAAAAGCTGAACTATAATTGACTAATTGATAGAACCTCAGTGTCAGAGAGTCAGGGTCACTGAGAGGTTTTTGGTTTTTTTTTAAGCATGCAAAATATTTATTAAGGGCTTCGCCTACAGAGGCACGACATAAATAGAGTAAATTCTCCTGAAATGTTATTAGTGTAGCCAGTTGATATCATCCAGTTGATAATTTGTGGTGGAAAATGCAAGACCTGGGACTAGGTTCCCACATCTGAACTTGGGTAAGTGAAACAGAGAAGGACCCTATGGTCCTTGTCCCCCATGTTCTCAGCCTGCCTTTTGTCTGTGAAAAAACTTTAGCCAAAAAATAAGCTTAATCAGAGAAGTGAGAAAATACAGAAACAGTCAAGGGAGACCAAACAATAATAATTTAGTCATTAAGCATAGTCAAGGACTTTTAGTCCTTCTCAAGGGCTATAGATAATAATTCTGAGCCATATCCTGTGAGCTGTCTTGTAGATACTGAAACCCCTACCAGGTGGAAGAAGTTAACTACATGATGACTAGACTGTAGCCATGACTTAAGCTGCCACAGTTCCGAGAACTGGCCTCGAAGAAATGGGAACAAACAGACCCTGGAACTAAAGACTAACTATACTTAAAACAATCAAGATGACACTGATCAGACCACTGATGGCCAATTTCAACATGACTGTCAGAGCTGACTGTGCTGCTTCTGCATGTAGCCCCCTCCCTCTGTCTATAAAGGTTCTTGCCCACTGATTGTCAGTGGGGGGGAGTTGGCCTTTGGACAGGCGTCCACCCCCTGCCCCCCACCCCCTGCCCCGGTTGCCGGCAACCAAAATAAAGCAAACTTTCCTTTCCACCAACCTTGCCTCTTTATTGGCTTTTGAGCTGTGAGCAGCTGGACCCCACTTTCTGTTACACAAGTGCATGAGCAAAGGCTCTGCTCCAGGAGCCACTCCCTGCAACTGCTATTCTGCCATTGCCTCTGCCAAGTCTGTTAGGCAAATACAAAAGCACAAGCAGGACTTGCTCCACAAACAACCATCCCAAGGCAGGGGGCACTTAATTCACACCTTCAAATCCTTGTGTATCTTCCACAACCACAAGTTTCTCTCATAAATCTTCAAAGGTTTCAGCTGGAGATAAGTCAAGGCGATTAAAGCATGTGTGAGCTCTGGGAAGTTTTCCAGGACTTCTCCATTGCTATATTGTAAACAGCTGGGGACCACTGGAACCAAATCCATTCCTGGGTACTCAGGATGTTTCTGTGACAAACTGCAGCAAAACTGGATATGCTTCTCAGTGTTCATCAGCAGCACAGCCTTCCAGAACCACTGAATGACAGGGTGGTCTGGGCAGTAGTCCTTCTTGTATATAAATGTTGCCTCCAGTCGTTCACGTCCACGTTGCCAAGGCTGCACATCAGCAACTCCTTTCATCTGCAAAGCTCACTTTCATCAGCGTTTTTAATCAAATCAGTAGGAGGCAGTTCTGTGAATCCCTCTAGGATGGCATTCATTTGCTTCTAGATCTTGTTCACAAATCTCCACTGGATGACTGAGTCTCAGTCAAGTCTGAAATATCAAAAAGATCCACGGGGACTCAGTTATAGGGGAACCCCGCACACTTTTGTGAGTTTTACCTTGAGGAGCTTCTCACAGTGAATGTCAGAGAAAAATCTCCTAATGCTTCTGGTGGGGGAGGGGAAAATTAACCATTTGAAATATACCAGAGCATTCTCTTCTTCTTAAAGTCTGCCCTCAGAAGAAACTACTTAACCAGAGCTTAATCTGCTGGGTTAAGCCTAACCAACCTGGGGGGAAGAGAAATACCCAACTCCAGCCCACTCTAGCCTTCTTGTCCCACCTAAGGGAGGGAGCTGAGAAGCACTTGTGAAGTTCACAGTCCAGAGGCACAGTCTCACTAAAAAGGCTGAGATCTAATCACTGAACATAAAACATTTCCTCTCCCTCCACTCTTACCACCACATTACTAAAGGCCTATTTTCAGCTGTTCCTTTTACCCAGAATGTCATGTCCAGCTGTCAAGAAAAAATTACAGGGCATACTAAAAGGCAAAAAACACAGTTTGAAGAGACGGAGCAAGCCTCAAATATGGCAGGGATGTTGGGATTATCAGACTAGGAATTTTAAACAGCTATGATTAATATGTTAGGGGCTCTAAGAGATGAAGTAGACAGCATGCAAGAGCAGATGGGCCATGTAAGCAAAGAGACAGAAATTCTAAGAAAGAATCAAAATGAAATGCTAGAGTCAAAAGCACTGTAATAGAAATGAGTAGAAATAAAGAATGCATGTAATAGGCTTATTAGTAGACTGGACACAGCTGAGGAAAGAATCTCTGATTCTTTGGTCCAGTGGTAAGGACTCTGCATTTGCACTGCAGAGGGGAAGGGTTTGATCCCTGGTCAGGGAACTAAGATCCCACCAGCTGCACAGCATGGCCAAAAAAAAAAAAGACAAAAAGAGTAGAAGACAAAAATAAGAACAAAGAACAAGGGCAACAAGTATAAAACAATAATAAATATGGTAGATATTAATCCAACTATATCAGTAATCACTTTAAGTATTAGTGGTCTAAATATACAAATTAAAATAGAGATTGTCAGAGTCAGTAAAAAACAAGACCCAACTATGTCTATAAGAAACACACTTTAAATATAAAGACACATATAGATTAAAAGTAAATGGATGGAAAAAGATGTGCCATGCTAACACTAATCAAAAGAAAGTGAGAACAGCTATATTAATTTCAGAACAACTTCAGAAGAAGGAAAGTTATGTGGGATAAAGAGAGACATTACATAATGATAAAGGGGTCAATTCTTCACAAAGACATAACAATCCTTAATGTCTATGCACCTAACAGAGCATCAAAATACATGAGACAGAGGCTTCCCTGGTGGCGCAGTGGTTGGGAGTCCGCCTGCCAATGCAGGGGACACGGGTTCGTGCCCCGATTCAGGAAGATCCCACATGCCACAGAGTGGCTGGGCCCGTGAACCATGGCTGCTGAGCCCGCGCGTCCGCAGCCTGTGCTCCGCAACGGGAGAGGCCACAACAGTGAGAGGCCTGCGTACCGCAAAAAAAAAAAAAAAAAAAAATACATGAGACAAAAACTGATGGAACTGCAAGGAGAAACAGATGAATCTACTGTTATAGTTGTAGACTTCAACACCCCTCTATCAGAAATAGACAGATCCAGCAGGCAGAAAATCAATAAGGACATAGTTGAACTCAACAATCCCATCAATCACTACATATAATGGACATTTATAGACTACTTCATCCAACAACAGCAGGATACACATTCTTTTCAAGCTCACAGGAACATTCACCAAGATATACCACATTCTGGGCCATAAAACACACTTCAATAAATTTCAAAAAAATAGGAATCATACAATACTGCTCTCAGACCACAATGGAATTAAACTAGAAATCAATTACAGAAAGGTAGCTAGAAAATGCCAAAATATTTGTAGATTAAACAACACTATACTAAATTACACATGGGTCAAAGAAGAAATCTCAAGAGAAATTTTAAAATATTTTGAATGGAATGAAAATGAAAACACAAATTATCAAAGTTTGTAGGATGTAGCAAAAACAGTCCTTAGAGAGAAATTGATAGCATTGAATGCATGTATGAGAAAGGAAGAAACCTAAAATCAATCATCTTAAGTTTCCCCCTTAGAAAAATAGAAAAAAGAAGAACAAATTAAAGCCAAAGTAAGCAGGAGAAAAGAAATAATAAAAATTAAAGCAGAAATCAATAAAATTGAAAACAGGAAACCAAAATAGAAAATCAATGAAACCAAAAGCTAGTTCTTTGTAAAGATTTTTTAAAAATTGGTAAGTCTCTGGCCAAACTAATAAAGAAGAATGAGAGGACACAAATTACTAATATCAAAAATGAATAGAGGCACTTCCCTGGTGGCCCAGTGGTTAAGACTCTGCGCTCCCAATGTGGGAGGGGCCTGGGTTCGATCCCTGGTCAGGGAACTAGATCCCACATGAAACAACTAAAAGATCCTGCATGCCGCGACTAAAAGATCCTGTGTGCTGCAACTAAGACCTGGCACAGCCAGACAGATAAATAAATATTTAACAACAACATCAACAAAATAAATAGCGAGGACATCACTACAGATCTCATGGACTTTAAAAGGATAATAAAGGAATTCTATGAACAATGCTATGCCCACCAATTTGATAACCTAGATGAAATGGACCACTCTTTGAAAGACACAGTGGGCCAAAACATGCAGGAAGGAAGAGACAATCTAAATAGGACTGTATCTATTAAAGAAATTGAACCAATAACTTGTCACCTTCCAAAACAGAAATCGCCAGGCCCAGATGGGTTCTACCAAACATTTAAAGAAGAAAATATACCAATTCTCTATAGTCTCTTTCATAACATACAAGCAGAGGGAATATTTCCTAACTCATTCTATGAAGTCAACATTTCCCAAATACCAAAACCAGACAAAGAGATCACAAGAAAACTACAGACTAATATCTCTCAGGAACATAGATACAGACATTCTCAACAAAATATTAGCAAGTCAAATCAAACAATATATAAAAAGAATTACACACCAGAAACAAGTGGGATTTATCCCAGGTATGCAAGGCTGGTTCAACATTCAAAAATCAATTAATGTCGGGACTTCCCTGGTGGCCCAGTGGTTAAGACTCCGCGCTCGCAATGCAGGGGACCTGGGTTCGATCCCTGGTCAGGGAACTGGATCTCACATGCCACAACTAAGAGCCCACATGCTGCAACTAAAGGAGCCCACATCCTGCAACTAAAGATCTCACATGCTGTAACTAAGACCTGGCGCAGCCAAATAAATAAATATTTGAAATAGTGGTTGCAAATTGGAGGTCCGTGGGCTGAATTCAGCCTTTATAAGTGTTGTGTTTGGCCTGTACAGTTAAAAAAAGTTCTTAGAAAAGAAGCAATTAATGTCACCCATCACATCAGGCTAAAGAAGAAAAAAATCACATGATCATATCAATAGATAGATGTAGAGAAAGTATTTGAAAAAACCCAATATGCACTAATGATAAAAACTTTCAGAAACTAGGAATAGAGGGGAATTTCCTCACTTGATAAAGAATATCTACAAAAGACCTATAGTTAACATTACACTTATGGTGAGAAATTAGAAGCTTTCCCACTAAGATCAGGAACAAGGCAAGGATGTCCCTCTCACTACATCTTTTCAACACTGAAGAATTCATAGCTAAGGATAAAAACAAGAAAAGGAAAGAAAAGATACACTGATTGGGAAGGAAGTTATAAAACTGTCTTTGTTCTCAGATGACACGATTGTCTATGTAAAAAATCCAGAAGAATTGAAAAAGAGCTCCTGGAACTCATAAGTGATTATAGCAATGTAGCAGAATACAAAATTAACATACAAAAGTCAATCACTTTCTTATATACCAGCAATGTACAAGTCAATTTTGAAATTAAAAACACAATACCATTTATATTAGCACCCCAAAGAAGAAATACCTTGGAATAAATCTAACAAAATATGTACCAGGTCTATATGAGGAAAACTACAAAACCCTGATGAAAAAATTCAAAGAAGAAATATTTCATGTTCATGGTTAGGAAAACTCACTATTGTCAAGATGTCAGTTCTTTGTAATTTGATTTGTAGATTTAATGTAATCCCAATCAAAATCCCAACAATTTATTTTGTGGATATCAACAAACTGATTCTAAAGTTTATATGGAAAGGCAAAAGACACAGAATAGCCAACACAATATTGAAGGAGAAAAACCAAGTTGGAGGACTAACACTATCTGACTTCAGGAATATGATGGAAAAAAACTGACAAATAGATCAATGAAACAGAAAGCAAGCCCAGTAATAGATCCTTATAAATATAGTAAACTGATCTTTGACAAAGGAACAAAGGCAATACAATGGAGAAAATATAGTATTTTCAATAAGTGATGTTGGAACAACTGGAAATCCACATGCCAAAAAAAAAAAATCTAGATACATACCTTACACCATTCCCAAAAATTAACTCAAAATTGATCAAAGACCTAAATGTATAAAACACAAAACCATAAAAGTCCTAGAAGACAACAGAGGAGAAAATCTAGATGACCTTGGGTTTGGCAATGACTTTTTAGATACAACACCAAAGACATGACCCAAGAAAGAAAGCAAAAATTATTAAGCTGGACTTTATTGAAGTTAAAAGTTTCTGCTCTGCAAAAGACACTGTTAGTTAGTCAGGCACCCTGATTTCATGCTATATTACAAAACTACAGTAATCAAAACAGTATGGTACTGGCACAAAAACAGAAACATAGATCAACAGAACAAGATAGCCCAGTAATACACGTATGCAACTATGGTCAATTAACCTACAACAAAGGAGGCAAGAATATACAATGGAGAAAAAACGGTCTCTTCAATATGTGCTGGGAAAACTGGACAGCTACATAAAAAGAATGAAATTAGAACATTCTCTAACACCATGCACAAAAATAAACCCCAAATGGATTAAAGACCTAAATGTAAGACCAGATACTATAAAACTCCTAGAGGAAAACATAGGCAGGACACTCTTTGACATAATTTAATTTCCTTTTTGGGCAGCAGGTGTAGCGTATCTTGAACTCAGCAAGGCACCTGACAAGATACATCATGTTTTCTATGGACTGGATGAGTGCATATTTACATGGACCTTTAATTGCTTGAACCACTGTATATTCAAATAAATTAACAGAATGATATAAATGATATAACCGGAGGAAGATCTCTACTGGCATTCCAAAAGGGTCTGCAGTGGCTTCAGCACCTTCAACATTTTTATCAATGATCTACAGGCATTAAGAGAACTCACATTTAATGGACATCTTATATGTCAACCTCACATGGGTTTCTTAAATAACAAATACATTTCTATGTTAGGCACTCTAAAATTTTTATGTAATTTAATCCTCACAATAATCCTATGAGATAGGTATTTTTACTCCAATTTTACCAATTAAGAAACTGAGGTTCAGAAAGGTTAAGAAAATTGTCCTACATTCCACAACTTACAAAGAATAATCCTCCATATTGGTACAGCAAAAACATCAACAGATGTCCTCCCACACCTTTACAAGGTAGAAAAGACTGGAGAAAATATGCTCTGGGGAGAAAGTCCAACTAGAAGATCTCTAAGATTTTACGATTTAATGTATATAAAATTTTACACAAAGACAAAAATAGTGTGATGATTCCCTTTACCCAAGGATACACCACAGGATTTCTTTAAATCACAAGCTCTCCTACTGCCCTGCAGATGTAATCTGAATATGTCAAATACATGCACATTTTCAGGAAAGCTCCTATTCTATCAGACGAGGTGTGCTGTGAATTCTCTCTTTTAAAGTGTAATAATTGATATTTAAAGACTCTACTAAGAAAGACTGCAGCATGTTAAGGAGTCAGGAAACCAGGCTGGATTCTGGCTTTAGCTCTGATGGTCTTGGGTAAAATGATTTCTCCCAGATCTCTTCTTAATGGTTTCCAAAAATCTCTGCTTAATGGCTCAATGTGTGTCTTCTGTAAATAACTGATTGCATAGAGGTAATTCAGTAGAAGGGAACATGTGATCATAGTGACTCAGGGAAAAATATGCTCTATCACTTCTACTTAGTAAGCAAATGTTGATTAACAAGTGGTTGCATTTAGGTTACTTTGAAGAATCTACAAAAGTTCAATGTTCAAGATAATCAAAGAGTTGCATACTTTTAGTTAATGATTACATATGAACTTAAGAAAGGTTTTCTTTCTTGTGCAATATCTTAAAATAGATATCCAGTGGTAACAGTAAAAATATTTTTTCCCTTTGTATTTTTTAATTGGGTCTAACATTCATCTCCTATAGCATAAACTAAAAACTATAGTATGAATTAATCAAATAATTACTTCCAAACTCTCCCAAGATGATCTGTACATTTTTGTGTGGCTAAAACAAACAAAAAAATTTAGAATAACCAGAGACCAAAAGGGATGTACAAGTAATTGATTTTTAAAATATTTTTACTTATGGTAAACATATTTTTTTAATATTAAAACCTGAAATATATTGAAATTCTTCTGGAAGAATAAACAAATTGCAAAGCATAGATTTAAATAATTAATAAACTCATTGAACTAGATTTAAAGCCTACCAGAAAAAGAGTCAACTACTAAAAGATGTAGTTTTTAAAAAGAACATGTACTTTAAAAAATAGTAAAAGTTATTGACACTACAGAATAATGTTCCTGGTAGAGTCAAAGAATAAGCTTTTAACTGTCGACAAACTAGAGAGAATTGGATGAGCAGTTTGATGTTTTTTAGACAGAAGCATATTAGAATAAAAAAGAAGTAATTGAGAATTCTCTGGTGGTCCAGTGGTTAGGACTTGGTGCTTTCACTGCGCTGGCCTGGGTTCAATCCCTGGTTGGGGAACGAAGATCGTACAAGCTGCATGGAGGGGCCAAAAAAAAAAAAAAAAGTAATTAATTTAGGTCTTTACTTCACATCATCCCATTAAATAAATTAATTAATAAATTTTAAATGTCTTCAAGGAAGACATGGAATCTGTTTTTTCCATAAATTTGTTTATTTATTTGTTTTATTTTGGGCTGCGTTGGGTCTTTGTTGCTGCGCACAGGCTTTCTCTAGTTGCGGCGAGCGGGGACTACTCTTCATTGCGGTGCACGGGCTTCTCACTGTGGTGGTTTCTCTTGTTGTGGAGCACAGCTCCCAGCGCACAGGCTTCAGTAGTTGCGGCATGCAGGCTCAGTAGTTGTGGTACACGGGCTTAGGTGCTCCGTGCATGTGGGATCTTCCCGGACCAGGGCTTGAATCCGTGTCCCCTGCATTGGCACGTGGATTCTTAACCACTGTACCACCAGGGAGGCCCATAAAATATATTTTTGATAGGTCATAAAACAAGAGAATAAAATGGGCTAGCATAAAAAGATGTGCACTGGAGAGAATAATACTCTTCTGAGTCCTGGAAAAAAAAAAAGTGATATCAGAAAACAGAAAGTGCCTACACAATTTTTTTTTTTTTAATGTTCAAGAGACTTTTATAAAACAAATACAGTCAGCCAGGCCTCTGTATCCTTGGGTTCCACATTCACAGATTCAACCAATCACGGATCAAAAATATTTGAGAAAAAAAAATTCCAGAAAGTTCCAAAAAGCAAAACTTGAATTTGCCATTCACTGGCAGCTATTTACATAGCATTTACATTGTATTTATAACTATTTGTATTTACATTGTATTAGGTATTATAGATAATCTAGAGATGATTTAAAGTATACAGGAGGATGTGGGTAGGTTACAGGAAAATACTACACTAGACACATGGGACTTGAGCATCTGCAGATTTTGGTATCCAGACCAGAGAGGTCTTGGAACTAATCCCCCCTAGATACTGAGGGAAACCTGTACTAATACGAAAGCAACCAAACAGGAAATATATCTGATAAAAATAACATGGAGGGGCAATATAAATAGTAATTATCACATGGAAAACCACATAGCTTTACCAGCAATTAAATACGAGTAAATTATAAAAATTTCTGGAAGGATACAAAAGAAATTGTTAATGGTGGCTGCTTTCAGAAGAACTGGAGGAATGAAGAAGATAAGCTAAAAGAAAGTATACATAAGGTGTTGAATTCTGTGGATACTGATTCCCCCAAAACAGTACCAAAACAACCTGTTAAGACAGAGCTGAGTTCATTCTTATCACGGTAAGGGATAGCACTACCTTAACATACACTGGCCTTTTTACTAGGAAGTTATTTAAATTCATAATACCAAATGCATTCTTATAATTTATGATTGGACTAGTACTATTATTATTATTATAGACAGTTTTGTGAATTAAGAACATGAAAATAGCCAAATTAGTGAAAATTTGCTGGACAATATCTTTAAGCCTAATGCCAAGACTGTAAAAAATGCATTTCTCTGTATGTTCATGTTTGTTCACACATATATGTAGAAATCTGGGGAGTGATTTTAATAGCACTTAGTTTTTTAACTTATTTTGGGGACATATATGAGAGAGATTACCAAGTGGTATTTGCAAAAGGAGTTTGAAGAGCCCCATATTTTATTTAAAGGAAAAATCTGTAATTTCAATCATATAATTTCAACTTTAAATTCTTTCACTATGGAGGTTGTAGTGAAAGTATATAGCTCATATCTGTATGTAGGCATACGGATATGAGCTATATAAATAAAATGTGCTATTCTCATAATCATTACTTTTGACCTGGGTTCCTCTTTGATCTATAAAGGGAAGGGCCATCTCTTTGGCATTTGTGAGTGGACCCCTGTGAATGGGTTGAAAGATCTCCAAATAGGATGAATTATTTATGGTGTCCTTCCTATCTTCAAACACATAAACTGTAATTGACTTCAGAGCAATTTTGAAGTATAAAGTGTATTCTCTAAGATAGGAGTCTGAACTTCATTGAACTCTTTTTTTTTTAATATTTAATTTTATTTATTTTTGGCTGCTTTGTGTCTTCGTTGCTGCGCACGGGCTTTCTCTAGTTGTGGCGAGCGGGGGCTACTCTTCATTGTGGTGCGCAGGCTTCTCCTTGTTGTGGCTTCTCTTGTTGCAGAGCATGGGCTCTAGGCACGTGGGCTTCAGTAGTTGCAGCACGCGGGCTCAGTAGTTGTGGTATGCGGGCTTAGTTGCTCCAAGGAATGTGGGATCTTCCCGGACCAGGGATCGAACCCATGTCCCCTGCATTGGCAGGCGGATTCTTAACCATTGCGCCACCAGGAAAGTCACAAGCTCTGACTGTTTTAATTAAGCTATAAAGAGGTTTAGAGGACTTTGAGCTCAGTCAAGCCAGTGGTTACCAGTAAGATTGTTTTTCTAAAGATAGGACTTCCCTTGCAATTTTCAAACTGTATACAGATTTGGAAAGTTCTTAACCCTATGCAAGAAGGTTGCTATGAAACATTCATAGCAACTGCTGGAGGGAAACTCACTCTCCAATTTTTTTTCTTTTAACCACCTTTACCCATTTTTTCCACCTCCACCTCTAGCAACCACCAATCTGTTGTCTATGAGTTTGCTTTTTTGTTTTAGATTCCACGTGAGATCATACACTATTTGTCTTTCTCTGACTTATTTCACTTAGCATAATTCCCTCAAGGTCCATCCATTCCACCATATTGTTGCAAATGGCAGGATTTCTTTCTATTTTTTTATGACTGAATATTTCATTATGTCTATGTGTATGTATGTGTGTATGTACCTTATGATTTATTTATTTTTTAAATTTTTATTGGAGTATAGTTGGTTTACAATGTTGTGTTAGTTTTAGGTGTACAGCATCTTACAATTTCTTTATCCATTCATTCATTGATGGGCACTTAAGTTGTTTCCATGTATTGGCTCTTGTAAATAATACTACAATGAACATGGATATCTTTTTGATAGTGGTTTCATCTCCTTCAGATAAATACCGAGAAGTGGAATTGCTGGATCATATGGTAGTTCTATTTTAAATTTTTTGAGGCACCTCCATACTGTTTTCCATAGTGGCTGCACCAATTTACATTCCCACCAACAGTGCAAGAGGGTTTCCTTTTCTCCACATCCCCACCAACAATAATTTGCCTTTTTGGTAATAGCCATTCTAACAGGTATGAGGTGATATCTCATTGTGGTTCTGATTTGCATTTCCCTGATGATTAGTGATGTTGAGCACCTTTTCAGGTACCTATTGAACTTTGCTTTTTCTTCTTTGAAGAAATGTCTATTTGGATCGATTCTTCTGCCCATTTTTAAATCAAATTGTTTTTTCTATTGAGTTGCATGGGCTCTTTATGTATTTTGGATTTTAACCCTTTATCAGATATATGATTTGCCAATATTTTCTCCCATTCCATAGGTTGCCTTTTCATTTTGTTGATGCTTTTCTTTGCTGTATAGAGATTTTAGTTTGATGTAGTCCCACTTATTTTTGCTTTTGTTGTCTTTGCTTTTGGTCGAATCCAAAAAAACATTGCCAAAAATTCATTCTCCAATTATATTAGAACCCTTATAAAGGGTACACCCAATTTACTGTGGCTCGAATGAAAATATTTATTGGTTCACTTAACCAAAAGCCCAGAGATAATGCAGTTCTCAGGGTTGACTTATTCCAGTGGTTGTGCTCCATTTCCCTCTCATTCTTTCGGCTTTGCTCTCTTTTGGCATCAGTTTTATTCTCAAACAGGTAGTGGGACAGCTGCAAGTTTCAAGAGTCATATTCACACATAACATATAGGAAAAGAGAGAAAGTGTCATTTTTCAGCAAGTGTCCTAGAACTAGAAGCCACTAGCAACCTTCTCCTGGCATCCCAATGGCCCAAATTTCTGAATCAATTCCTGACAAGGAAAATAAGGTTATCCCTAGATTACTCAGGCCCATACCTGAAGTTGTGGGTGAGGTAAGCCTTTCCTAAATTACATGGGCTACATGCAGAGTGATTGCTACAACAAAATCAGAACTGGGAGAAGAAATGAGAGAGAAAGTTTCGGTAGGAAATCAATGATGTCCACTAGGAATAAACTCTTAGTTTTTTTTCCAATTCAGATTCAGGATAATATGGGAAACAATGTCTACTATTTAGTGTCTTATTATAAAAAGGATTTTAAGCAACTTACAAAAATACACAAAATATAACAAGATAAAATGAGTAAAGGAAAAAAAGGATAGAAAAAGATAAAACAAGGGACAAGCCCACTACACAAAATTTATTCAATATGATCCTGTTTACCTGTGGGATACAAGTTTGACTCGGAGCTTCCATCAGTCGAAAGAGGAACTCTGAATCAGTAGCTGTATCAGTCAGGCCTCTTCTGGTTGCAAGTGTCAAAGACCCAAATCAAACAGGCATAAATACAAAAAGGAAATTTATTGGCTCATTTAATAGAACACTCTGTGAATGGAACTAGCTTTAGGCACAGATGGGTCCAAAAACTCAAACAAGGTTCTCAGGACATTTACTTGTGTGTTGGTTTCATTCTCAGGTGGCCTCTTTTCACTTGCTGGCAAAGATGGCCTCAAAAGCTCTATGGTTTCACAGATCTTACAGCCAGTGATTCTAGTGAAAAGAGAACACCAGAAAAAAATCCTTGGTTGGATTCTGTTTGGCCCTCTTTGTGTTGTGTTCCCATCTCTAGACTAAACAATATGGACAAAGGAATGAGGCACTCTAACTGGTTAGCCTGGGTAAACGTGCCCTCTCCCATGAGCAGGGAGAGCTATATGATTGACAATCCTATCAGGAAAGCATTATCTTTCAGTGGCAGCTTCAGAAAGGAAAAGATAGGCAAATAAAATGTCTTGATAACAACGTAATTCCATATACATAAGATATAAACAAACCAATTGTTCAGAAGCCCAGCTACTCCCCAGACTAACACTTAAGAAAAAATGTCCTCTAGGGCCTCAACAACACAGTTGTATTTTATACAACTGTCTTCTATTACATTTCCAATATAGACCAGTGGCATAATGCCAATGTGGTTTGATTTTCTTTTTTTTTAATTCTATGAGGGACTAGAGCAATGCAATCCAAACACAGAGCTCTTTGTGATTTTATCCAAGGATAAAATTTAGCATCTATACAGGAACAGATGGAATGAATATTCTTCAGGTGTCTTAGTCACAACTCTCAGTTGCAGGGAACAGAAATCCATTCAACCAGTGTAGCCATCTTACTGAAAGATGTAAACTAAATACAAAACGAATAAGAAATGATATCTTGCTTCTACCATTGTCTTCAACCATGCTGTATCAAAACTCCTTCTCTGCCCTTGACCACATCTCAGGTTTAAAAGGTCCAAGCTAATTTAATCTAATTTAAAACTCTCTCACATTTACTTTTAAAAAGCAGCTTTATTAACATATAAATTACATACAATTCACCCACTTAAAGTGTACAATTCAGTGGTTTTTAGCATATTCACAGAGTTGTGCAACCATCACTACAATCAATTTTAGAACATTTTTACCACCCACAAAAGAAACTCACACCCAATTTAAAGTCCTTCCTCTTTCTTGGCTCAGGGACCAGCTACTGCTGGGGAGGGAAGTGTCATTCTTTTTATCATTTTTCCTTGTTATTCAATTTCTCCCCTATAAATTCCAGGATTGGGGCAGGGAGGTGAGGACCCGGGGAAAAGAGGCAAAGGTAATTTTACTGATCTGGTAGGATGACCAAACTTGCCCAGTTTGCCTGGCACAGAGGAATTTCCTAGGATATGGGACTTTCAATGGTAAAATTGAAAAAGTTCCAAGAAAATTGGGATGGTTAGTCACCGTATTGAGCTGGTGCTGTTTATAGTTCACTCTTGTTTGATCAATAGCTAACCATCACACTTTGTTACAGCCACTTTCCAGGTGGTCCAACCCTTAGCTCTTCTTTGAGGCACCTGGGTGACTTCCCAATTGCAATTTCCTAACACAGGTTATACACACTGGCTGACCTCTTCCCCCCTCAAATCCTGTCTTTCAGCAGTATACTCTTCCATTGCTGGTAATGTTAAATTTGATTACTGGGTTAAGATGGTAACAACCATATAGCTCCATTATAATGTCAAGTTTCTATGTTCATGACTAGCAAATAACCCATAGGGTGATACTTTGGCACCATTTGGATATTCAGTCCCCAATCAACCTTTTACCTAATGGTTTCAGCATTAATAGTCTCTGACTGATTTATTTCATTAGGGGTTGCAAAATGGTTATTCTCTAATTCGGAAAGATGAGTAATGTTGCTGGGAATATTCATGTACAAATTTTTGCGTGGACATATTTTCAATTCTCTTGGAGATATATATATTATATTATATTATATTATATTATATTATATTATACTATATATTATATTAACCTAAGAATGGAATTGCTGGGCCATATAGCAACTCTATGTTTAGCATTTGAGAAACTCTCAGACTATTTTACAAAGCAGCTCCACCATTTTACAATCCCATCAGCAGCACACAAAAGTTCTACTTGCTACACATCCTTGCCAGCATTTGATAATGGTCAGTCTTTTGGTGGGTATAGTCATTCTAGTGGGTGGGAAGTGGCAGCTCAGTGGGATTTTCATTTGCATTTCCCTAATGACTAATGATTTTGAGCATCTTTCCATGTGCTTGTTGGCCAACTGTACACCTTCTTTGGAGAAATGTCTACACAAATCCTTATCCATTTTTAAAACTGGGTTGTCTTTTTATTGTTGAATTCTAAGTATTTTTATACATTCTGGATACAAGCCCCTAATCAGATATATGATTTGCAAATATTTTCTCCCATTCTGTAGGCTGTCTTTTCACTTTCTTGATGTTACCCTTTGAAGCATTATTTTTTCTTTCGTGACTTGTGCTTTTCTTGTCGTATCTAAGGCTTTGCCTAACCCAAGCTCACACAGATTTATTAGTTTTCTTCTAAGAATTTTATGTTTTAGCTCTTTTACTTAGGTCTATGATGCATTTGAATTAACTTTTGTACATGATGTAAGGTCCCACTTCATTCCTTTGCAAGTGTATATCCAGTGGTCCAGCACCATTTGTTAAAAAGACTATTCTTTCCCCAGGGAATTATCTTGCCACCCTGGTCAAGAATCAATTGCCTATAGTAAAAGGGTTTATTTCTGGACTCTCAATTCTATTGCATTGAGCTATATATTCATCTTTATGCCAGTAACACATTGTCTCAATTATTGTAGCTTTGTAGTAAGTTTTGAAATCAGGAAGTGTAAGTCCTCCAACTTTGTTCCTTTTTAAGATTGTTTGGCTATTTTGGGTTCCTTGCATTTCCAGATGAATTTTAGGATCGGCTTGTTAATTTCTGCCACAAAGGCCGTTGGGATGTTAATAGGGATTGCCTTGAATCCGTAGACCAATGGGAGAATATTGCTATCTTAACAATATCAAGTCTTCCAATCTATGATCATGGGATGTCATTCCATCTATTTATTTATTGTTAGATCTTTAAAAATTTCTTTAAAAAATGCTTTGTAGGGACTTCCCTGGTGGTTCAGTGGTTAAGACTGTGCCTTCCAATGCAGGAGGTGTAGGTATGATCCCTGTTCAGGGAACTAGGATCCCACATGCCATTGGGTGTGGCCAAAAAATTTAAAAAAAAAAAAAAAAGCTTTGTAGCTTTCAATGTACGGTCTCGCACTTGATTAAATTTTTTCCTAAGCATTTTGTCATTTTTGATGCTATCATAAATGGAACTATTTTCTTAATTGCATTTTAGGATTGTTAGTTGCTAGTGCAGCAATACAACTGATTTTGTGTATTGATTTTTATATCCTGCAACCTTGCTCAACTTTAAAAAATTTTTGTGTGGATTCTTTTCCACACAAAAGTATTTTCCATATATAAGATTGTGTCACCTATAAATAGAAGACGTTTTACTTCTTCCTTTTTAATCTGGATGCTTTTTATTTCTTTTTCTTGCTTAATTGCCCTGGCTAGGACCTCTAGCACAATGTTAAGTAGAAGTGGTAAGGGTGGACACCCTGTCTTGTTCCTGATCTTAGGGAGAAAATATTAAGTTTGATGTTAGCTATATATTCTGTTTTCTTACAGATGATCTTTTTCAGGTTGAGGAAGTTCCTTTCTATTCCAAGTTTGCTGAGTGTTTTTATTATGAAAGGGTGTTAGATTTTGTCAAATGCTTTTTAAGTGTTGAGATGACCATGTGACTTTTGTGCTTTATTCTATCAATATGGTGCATTACATTGATTGATTTTGGATATTGAACCAGCCTTGCATTCCTGGTATAAATCCTATTTGGTCATAGAGTACACAGTAAGTCCCCTATATATAAACCTTCAAGTTGCAAACTTTCAAAGATGTGAACATGCATTCGCATGTCTAATCACGTAAATTAGTTTACCTGTCCGGTGTACATTGTCACATGCGTGCATCCTCTACAAGTGGTTGTGCTTTTGTGTACTTTACTGTACAGTACAGTTCTGTTTAGAGTATAGTAGTACAGTATCTTTATTTCAAGCCCAGGATGTCTGGAAGCAAGCATAAAAGCAGTGGTGATGTAGCTGGTACTGGTATGATGAGAAAAAAAGAGCTACTACCCAGACATAACTGGATTGTTTTTTCAGGAGGGTAGATAAAATTGAATCCAGCAAGGAACCAGAACCTGTGCCATCAATGTCACGTGTGAGTGAATTTGCAGCTTGCCCTTTGTCTCCTATTGCTGATGATCTTTCAGCTCTTCCATCTCCCACCTCCTCTCCTTCCTCCAGTCAGTAACTCTTCTTGCCTGGTGTTCACTCGATGCCAGCCCCTGTATGCCAGCTGTTGTACTGTACAACTGTACTTTTCAAGGTACTGTACTGTAAGATTTAAAACGTTCTCTTTATTTTTTATATTTGTTTGTTTTTTTATGTATTATTTGTATGAAAAGTGTTATAAACCTATTACAGTATAGTACTATATAGCCGATTGTGTTAGTTGGGTACCTAGGCTAACTTTGCTGGAATTATGAACAAACTGGACCTACAACTCGTATATGTAGGGGACTTACTGTAATCTTTTTTATGTTGCTGGACTCAGTTTACAGAACAAAGTGAAAAGTGGATCTCGATGGGGCAAACTGAAGATATCTAGCATAGTTCCTGAAGTCAGTAATCCTGATTCTCAATCCAGTGCTTTTTTTCCACTAGCAAAGTAAATCAACAGTATGAGTACACAATTGATGGTTGTAATGAGAAATATATAAAAATATGAAGACATGGTTCCCTAGTCTCAAAATGCTTATAATATTGATGAGAAGACATATATACATGAAATAATGAGTAAATATTTTAAAACAGGACAATGTGTAGAAAAAAAACTCAAGGTAAGGGGTTACCTTATGCTTTTATAGTCACATAGTGGAGGGCACAAACTATCGGTTTCAGTACTCAATGCCTAGCTTCCTGGGAGGACTTTTAAACTATCAAAGACTGATACTAGGAAACTAACCTAGAAGAAAAGAACTTTAATGGGTACATACTATGTACTTGGTGTTTTAATATATCCTTAAAACAGAAGCCATAGTTTAGTTATTAGTACTGATTTAAAGATAAAGGAATTAAAGTTCAAAAAATTAAGTTAACTTAAACTGGAAGTGAGGATATGATTCCAGGTGTGTCTGATTTGCCCAGGAGTATTGCTCTCTGTACTACATCCAGATACCAGAAGCATCCTTAAGCATAAGACTTAGAGGTTAGTAGCCTAGCATTCAAGTCTTGTAAACAACATTCATTTGTTACTAAATTTTGAGCAATTCATAGCACCTCTCAGATCCCTAGCTAATCTGTCTAAATAAAATAGAGATAATAACATAGCCTGCTCTTATCTCTGGAAGATCATACAGTGAAGTCCAAGCATGGGGGAGGGTTAGGCCAAAATACTAAACATGATGTGCGTGCATGTGTACATGATACTTACATGTCTCTTTCTATATTCCAAAGCCAATATTAAAACTATTAACAGAAACCAATATTAACAGAAACCAATATTAACAGAAACCAATATTAACAGAAACCACTGAGGTTATTATTAGTTTTTAAATAGTTTGCCTCTCATTTCTCATAAATTCCTTGGCAAATATTCTATGTTGAAATCGTACCTGAGAAAGTGAGGAAAGAAGTTAAGATTTAAAAGTGAGGGAAGGGGGACTTGCCTGGTGGTCCAGTGGTAAGGAATCCACCTTACAATGCAGGGGACGCAGGATCGATCCCTGGTCGGGGAACTAAGATCACACACGCTGCAGGGCAACCAAGCCCGCGTGCCACAACTACTGAGCTCACGTACCTCAATTAGAGAGCCTGCATGCCACAAACTATGGAGCCCACACGCTCTGGAACCCGCACGCCACAACTAGAGAAGAGAAAACCTGCACGCCACAACTAGAGAGGTGCCTGTGCACCACACCGAAGAGCCTGCGCACCACACCAAAAGATCCCACATGCCTCAACAAGATCCCACGTGCCACAGCTAAGACCTGACGCAGCCAAAATAAATAAATAAATAATAAATAAATCTTTTAAAAATAAATAAATAAAAGTGAGGGAAGGGGCACATTAAAAGAAAGGGAAGACTTTTGGTATACACATTCATTGGTACCCAAGTTTGTGCATGCTATTTATAGAGGCTCCACTAACTAGCCTCATGACCAAGGGCAAGCTCTTCGTATTATGATTCAGTTACTTTCCTAATACAGAAGCATCAGTTCTATTACCAGAGCGGTGTCTGTGTAAAATGAGATAATAAATATGGAAGTGACAGAAAAAACTAGAAATGAACCTCACCATTTGGGACCTGCCCATAGGAAAAGCAATTTTCATCACTAGAATCCAGTCTCCATATCTGTGGCCTCAGCTGAAAGAAACAGCTATTCTGATAACCTTCCTAACCTCCTCCAGTTCTCTATAGATCTTTGTACATTGTCAGATGAACCTCATAGTTAAGCCATTTCTCTATCTGGGAGCAGAGGTAGAAGTAACCTGATGAACAACAGAGATCACTTCTGCCTTTCTAAGTCTGGGAACTTTTACATCCTACTTCCCAAGTCTAGGAATTTTTATGCTATACCATTTACTCTATATCCTTAGTATCCTGCCCAGGATCCAAAAGGTACATAATAAAAAGAGAAAATAAAATTAAAAAAAAAATCCTCCCTTTAATACTTGGCTACAGATGAGTAAGAGACTCTACTACCATAATAGAATGGCAATTTTTATTTTACAAATGAAAAGGCAAAATACTGCTACTGAGTTGACCATGAAGTCACATCTGAGTTGAATGTTCATACTTTGCAGTTGAATTTTCCCAGTTCATCAGTTAATTCCACTGAAAACAGACTAAGCCTCCATTTGTGGAAGAAGCGTAGGCCAGATTTAACCATGATGATGGAGATGGTCGACAAGATTAAGCAAAGGAAATGACTGTAATCTGTTTCAAGTTCTTTTTCTTCTTGGAAACATTCTCCATGGTAATGTAAGACTTAAAACAAAGACTGTGACTGTCCTGGCCAGAGAAGGTTAAAGCTGTGTCATAGAGAACTGTAGACTATTCTTCTACCTTTGTCCAGTGATATCCATCTCTCTCAGAGAGGTCTGGCTAAACCAGAATATTCTTTGCAATAGCATTCAAAGTCCTTACTAGGGTCACATCTGTTACCTTTAGAGAATATTCTGATCTAGAAAGAGAGGCTCCCATAGCAACAGAGGAATTTCTGCAATAGAAGTAATAAAGGAACAGATAATTACATAAGTTGTTAAATGAGCCCTCCTACTGGCACTTCATTTTACAGGCAATTTCAAGGCTCAAGAACAAAGTTAGGTCAAGGACCCTGAACTACTATATTTTATAATTTTTATTAATTACTTGAAACATCTAGTATCTAAATCTATCAGATAGTATACTTGATTTTATATCTGGAGTTGTAAATTCTAAGGCTCTTGCTTCTTTTACATTTCATTTTTTCCAACTTAGAAATAATCAACAATTAACTATTAAATATAGGAGTCCTCTCAAGTATAATAAAAAGAACACATAATAGTTTAAATTCCTTAATAGTGATATAATTTCCAAATAACTGAAAATAGGGAATTCCCTGGCAGTCCAGTGGTTAGGACTCCATACTTTCACTGCCAAGGGTGCAGGTTCAATCCCTGGTTGGGGGAACTAAGACCCCACAAGCTGTGCGGCGTGGCCAAAAACAATAAAATTTAAAGAAATTGAAAAATAAAAATAAAATAACTGAAAATAGAGAGCAAAGGTGAGGAAAGACTTAAGTATTAACAGTAGGAAAGATAAAAATGACTACGGCTCTTCAATCCTTACACCATAGTTATTAACTTTGCTAAAGGAAATCACAGGTGAATGGCCACACATACATATCTGATTCATTTGAAGCTTAGCTGCTGAATTAGAATTTATTATTAACTGGTCTAAGTTCAGCAATGCCTTAAGGCTTTGAAGGTTAGCCTGTGTTCAGAAGAGCCTGCTTATTTAAGGCAGGAAAAGAACCACTCTGCAGTTAAAAAACTTCAAAAATGACTGTAATACTTACATACTAATCACAACATTCCATTCATTAATCATGCCATCAACTAAGGTTTTCCTGTTTGGGGAAGTAAAGATTAACTGCATTCATTTTTGTAGGAGTCAAAGAATATATTTTTACCGAAACTTCATTCCTGAATCTCTAGCCAACCGAGCGGAACAGTGGAATTCTGTAGCACCTGAACCCTCAAGGATCCTTTGTAGATTTCTGTCTGTTATGCCACCCCCTGTTGGAAAGAATAAGTAATATATTAAATAGAATATATTTTCATATAAGATTTAATGAATAATATGACTGCCAACTCTACCTGGAACCTCCATACTGAAATTTCTCATTGATTTGAGAATTATTCTCTCTTTACTCAGCTAGAATGAATTTAGAAAAAAAATGATGAAAAGGCAAGACTACAGACTCTGAAGAACAAAAGATAAGGTCAAAGCACCTTTATGACAGAATTTTACATGCCCACTGGTTTATATAACAATGCTATATGTTACCGATTTTAAATCTATAAAGATTACTCCAGGGCAAGGAAAATCACTGAGTGCTCTAGCCCTGCTTCCCCTCAATTAAAGCAAAATCAAATTGAAATGAAAGGTAAGATAGACTTGAGGAAGAAGTCACAAAAGCAAAGCCTCAGAAATGTATCTCAAAGAGAAAACCTCCAAGGTTCTTTCTCTGGCCCAGGATTTGATGAACACACAGATCTCACTGGCAATGGGAATAATGCAAGGTGTTATACAGCTTATTTATTATAATATCAACTTTTTGTTTCATTTTACAGAAGAAGATTCAGATTCATTTTGATTCTACTTTATTAAAACTGCACAATCAAGTATTTTATGACTCATTTGTTTTAATGAACAATCTCTTAAATGTCTGTATATAAAGAATAATATTCTGAACTGATACCAGATTATAAATATAAAATCAGCTTATTCATCTTGATATCATTCTCTCCTACTATATAGGACATATTCAATACATATTTTTAAATGACCATTAAAATATGTACTTTTTATCTCAAGCTATTCAAGCTACTAAAATAACTTGACTTACACACTCTTTCAGACTCATTAACTCTTTTTCTTGGTGGTACAGTAATATCACTGAGCCCTAAGAAGCAGAAAGAACAGACTGAGAAGTCAGATTTAGATTGGAATCCTGGCTTTACCACTGTGGCCCTTCACAGCTATGTGATCTTAGATAAATTACTTAAATCCACTGAGCCTCAATTTTTTCACCAAAGAGGGATAGTATTGCCTACTTCACAAACTTGTAAGGATTAAAAGACAAATACATTATTTCCTTCTAATAAATAACAAAATATCTGGCCACTGAAACACACGTTGCTCAGTTATCAGAACATAAGTAATACATTTTCCAAACATAGACTAACAGGTGGGACTTGAAAGAACAGCTAGTTCAATATCCGCTCTTTATAAAGATAAGGAAACTGGAGCTTAAATTATATTGTAAGCTTCATTATGAAAGTCCCTAGAGGGGAGCTACTATGTTCTAGTTATCTTTATATTTCCCAATAATGGACACTCATTAGGCATTCAGGTTGACTTACCCAGGAATTTTTACTTGCTGGTAATTACTTACATGAAATCGTTATAATTTGTTTATAGATCTATTTGGTGAGCTCCTCAAGTAGAAGGATTACTTCATATACATTTCTGTGTTTTTACACCTACCACAGAACCTGTCATATAATTAGCATTTTCTTGGTGAGGTTTGTTAAATAATCACAAATATTTTTGGATATAACATCTTTTCACCTAAGACTGTAAGCCTCTTGAGGAAGTAGTTTCTTGTGTAAATCTGTATCCCAAGTAGTGCCTTGCACATAGCACATAACTTAATAATTACATATAAAGCAAAGGCAATCTTACGTTAACAACTGTCTTTAAGTCTGGGTATTAGTTGTCAAGTATAAATATATTTAGTCTTAAATGGAAATGCATCAGACTCAATTAAGTTTCTTTAACATTCCCTGATTAATCTACTAAGGGTCTCAACTTAACAAATAATATATGCTTTCTTTTTGCTCATGTTTCAGGAACTTGCTACAAGTCAAAGCTTTCCTAAATTTCTGACACTGTCTGTCTGTTTGGCCTCTTTTTAAAAGTTGGCCTATATCTCACTATCACCATTTTGACCTCTGGTCAGTCTTGGCATCACTGGTATTAAGACAACCAGACATTGTATGCCTTCTGATGTGATGAAATATGAAGTATTCAGAATTATCCATGAAGTATTCCTACCAAAAATATTTAACCAGAATCTAAACAAGCAGTTTATAGGAAAATACAGAGGCTAGTCTAGGAAATACATGCTAAACAATATCAAAAGGAAACAATCTGATAAATCCAGAAACTAGGACATTTTACTGGGTAAGTAGTTCAAACTTTTTAAATGTCATTTTTTTTAAAGCAGAAGAAGAAAAGGAAAACTTCTATATTAAAAGATATTAAGAAAGATAAAAACCAAGTGCAATACTTGTTCCTTGATTGGATCCTGGTTTGAACATATCAGCTATAAAAAACATTCTGGGTACAATTAGAGAAAGGAGAGTATTGGCTGAGTATTAAATGGTATTAGGGATTTAGTGTTTATTTTGATAGATGTGATAATGATATTGCGGTTAGAGTAAAATGCCCTTATTTTTTTAGAGACGTATAAAGAGAAAATGTTATAATGCCTTTAATTTAATTTTAAAATACCTCAGGATAAAAAAAAGATGAAACAAATGTGATAAAATGTTAAATATAGAAATTGAGTACATGAGTATTCATAATGCTGTTTTCTTTTTTATACGTTTGAGAAATTTAATAAGAAAAAATTAAGATTGTCTTTATATTAATCTCATTCTGGATCTAGGTCATCTTATCTAATTCTTAAAAAACTGTTGACTTCTAATGAGCCATTATGTACTTCATTGATCTTAGAGTTATCATTAGAAGTATGTGATCCAACTGTTCTGACTACAAGGAAGAATTTTGTGATCAAAGATTTTCAGAAACTGAGTATTACATTATCCAGGGGCGTTACCTATGTTTGCTTATACCTTATCAACAACTAGGACATTTGGCCCTAATGCAGTGTAGCGGCATCAAACTTGGTGTGCCTCACCAGAAATGAACATCTACATTCACAAAATTGTATACTATGGGAAAGCAAACATGGAGAAACCCCAATCCTTATTTGCTCTTCTCTGAGTGAAACCCTACTAGAGTGTTCCTCATGTAGTTTTAAATTGCAGCACAGATCCCCCAATCTTAAACATTTTAATCAAATTATATATTCTTTCTGAACACCATGTACTAATACTACCCCCCATACTGTCCTGCCTCTTTTGCTCTTCCTCACTATAGTGTTACACTAGTAAACGGATAGATAAATAAATACCTGGCATTACCACAATCCTGCCTTTTGCCTGAAAAAAGAAAAAAATAAACAATTTTAATATCCTTCTCTTACATGGGATAATAAGGCAGCAAAACAGAAACATAATTATATTAAATTTATTAAGTTACTACTAGTATCTAATTTTCAATAGATCTTTCTATTTCTTTGGGATCTTGGGTAAGTAAAATGTTCAGAGTAGTAACTCTTTCTGCCCAGAAAGGTTATTTTATTTTATTGCTTTAAAGACTTGTACTGTTATAAACACAAAGAATAGGAGAATAAAATATAAATACTAAATAATCACACCATCTTAAGAAAACCCATTACTGGGGGCTTCCCTGGTGGCGCAGTGGTTAAGAATCCACCAGCCAATGCAGGGGACACGGGTTTAAGTCCTGGTCTGGGAGGATCCCACATGCCGCGGAGCAAATAAGGCCATGCACCACAACTACTGAGCCTGTGCTCTAGAGCCCACAAGCCACAAGTACCGAGCCCATGTGCCACAACTACTGAAGCCTGCATGCCTAGAGCCTGTGCTCCGCAACAAGAGAAGCCCCTGCACCGCAACGAACGCAGCTAGAGAAAGTGTGCACGCAGCAACGAAGACCCAACACAGCCAAAAATAATAAATAAAATAAAATTTTTAAAAAAGAAAAAAAGAGGGCTTCCCTGGTGGTGCAGTGGTTGAGAGTCCGCCTGCCAATGCAGGGGACACGGGTTCGTGCCCTGGTCCGGGAAGATCCCACATGCCATGAGCGGCTATGCCCATGAGCCATGGCCGTTGGGCCTGTGCGTCCGGAGCCTGTGCTCCGCAACGGGAAAGGCCACAACAGTGAGAGGTCTATGTACCCCCCCCAAAAAAAAAAAAAAAAAAAGCCACTACTGAAAAATAACACTAATTCTGAGTTCTTGGCATGCGATGGAATGGAAGTAGTTGAATTTAAGTAAGATTTCAGCAGAAAAGAAAGAGAATAGCATAATCGTAAATTACTAGAAAAAAAATCTGTTCAAATCATGTGTCCTCAACTAAATTCCCTAGCTTATTATACTAATTAAATAAAACCATAGGTCCATTTTATTGGATATTAAGTAATAAAACTGAACTACATGAATTGATTTAATTTCTGATAATAGGTATTGAAATTTCCTTACTTTTATTCTAATTTTCATCCCATTTCCTAAATAAATTTTGGTGATATACTCAGTATCACTGAAAGTCAAAAGGAAATCACCTTTTTACAAATGCATACTCAGTAGAAACTCTAGTGGCAGTAGGTAATAATGACAGAATAAAAATAACATATAATGTTATAACAAGCTCACTAACTTGCAGAATAATACCCTGATCAAATTGCTCTATCATGAAAGTGTTTATCAAATGTCACTTTACTCGCTCCTCCATCCATCCAACAAATATTTATTAAGTGCCTACCGTGTACCAGACTCTGTTGTAGGTATGAAGAACACTGTGACTGAAGGGGTCCAAAATATGTCACTGTGGCATAAAAATTATTTTGAGCTAAAGGCTGAAATTCCTTATCTGCCTAAAAGCAGAGCCTCCCAAAAGAACTGAAAAAGAACTCAACCGTCATAAATCCCCTCTCTGGAAGCAGCTCATCAGTACCACACCCAGGCAGACAATATCATAAAACTATCCTATCTCCCATCTATTCTTCTAAGGATACAATAATCTTTCCAAAAAGTCATTTGTTTTCCCATAAGGGCCCTTTCTCCTTCCACTTCTAAGTCCCTAAGTGCTCTCTTCCCCCTCCTTTACCTATTAGAAGATGGTATATAAGCCCCCAATTCTAAGCACCTCTTTGAGTCACATTTCTTTGTGAACTCCCATACATACATATACACGTGATTACAATCTTGTTTTCTTGCAAATCTATCTTTTGTCAGTTTAATTTGCAGGATCTCTAATACTGAACCTAGGAGGGTTCACTTTTCTTTTTAAAAAGAGGGTAAAGAAAAAGTTTTTCCTCTCTGACATCATGAGCAAGAGAAAGTTCCTATTCTCATGGGGCTTTCACGTTCAACGAAAACAGACAACAGATAGGTATATTTATAAAATATAAATATTTAAACATACAATGAATAAAAAAGCAAGGAAATGAAATAGAGAGTAAAAGGGAGAGGGGGCTATTTCACAAAATTTAATAATTGTTAGAGAAATAAGTGAAACAAGGCTGTTTAGTATCCTCAAACAGACTACAGCAAAATACCCACAAAACTAAATATTTACTATCTAGAACGCTGAAATGAGTTTAGGAGCAAAAAAGTCATACTTACTGTAACTGTTTCTTCCAACTGAAAGCTTTCTAAAACATGGACAAATGTTTAAAGAGATGAATTCTATCACTTTTTTTTTGGCCTTCCATAAAAGATTATTTAGAAGTATATGCTTACCTGAGGCTATCAAAGTGATTTACCAATACAGAGCAGTTACTAAGTGTCAGACCTTGTGCTGAAGTAATCCACAACTATTCTAAGAGGTAGGCACTATTATTATGCTAACTTTGTAGGTAAGGAAACTGAAGTTTAGGATGGTTAGATAAACTGCCCAAGGTCACTGTTAATAAGTGGCAAAACCAGGATTTAAACATAGACCTTTCTAATCCCAAATCCTATGCTTTAACCAGTATATTATACTACTAAGTAACTGCTTCAAAAAGTAAAGTTAGCATGATCTCACTTCTATGTGGGATCTAAAAAAGTAAAACACAGAGAAGCAGAGAATAGAATGGTGGTTACCAGGGGTAAGGAGGTGAAGGAAATGGGGAGATGTTGGTAAAAGGATACAAAGTTGCTATGTAGGATGAGTACGTCTATAGATCAAATGTATAGCATGATGACTACAGTCAATAAAACTGTACTGAATACTAAAATTTTGCTAAGAGAGTAGATTTCAGGTACTTTCACCACACACACACGCCACACAAGTTAACTAGATGAACAGATGAACATGATCTTGACTGTAACCATTTCATTCTGTATATGTATATCAAAACATCAATGTTGTACACCTGTTATATATACATATAACTTTTACTTAAAAAAAGTAAAGTTAGTGTATAAGCATATTTAACCCAGCTCTTCCTGCCAACCAGTGATTAAATTACAAATCTCTCTCTCTCTCTCTCTCTCTCTCTCTCTCACACACACACACACACAAATATTATGAAATGCAATATATGACTACAACAATTATTCTCTACTCCATACTGAGTAACCATTTTAAAATGGAAAGCTGACTCATCAATTCTTCTATTTTAAAACCCTTCAGGCTTCCCCAGTGCACCAAGGATAAAATACAAACTCTTAAATAGTTTTCAAGGCTCTGGACAGTATTCTTCTCTTCACATTCAACATTATAGTCATTCTTCAATATCTTAATAAATGATGCTCACTTTTGTTTCTAGGCCTTTGCATATACTGTTTTGTCCACATGGAGCATCCCCCCGACTCTCCCTCTCCCTATTCCCTTTTACATTGATGGCTCCTAATCATCCTTCAAATGAGTAAGACATTGCAGTGTGGATTTCTTTTCTTCTGGGAAGCTAACTACTGTTAATCCCAATCCCTCAAATCTGGGGTTAATTCCTCTCCAATGTGCTCCCACAGCACTTTTTTTTTTTATATAGTACTCTATTAAAAGTGCCTGTTGTGCACTAGTTTGTAAGGGCAATGACTACAGACACACACACGCGTGCGTGCGCAGGCACCCCTTGGTCACCAACATAGGGCAAATGTCCTGCACCTTAATATATACTTAATAAATATTTATAAAACCAGTAAGTTCCAGTCTAGAAAAATTTATCTGATCCTCAGGTGAAATTTCTGAAAATTATTTTCATGGTTATAGAAAAGTAAACATAAGCAGATGTCTACACAAAAACACTAAATAATATTATTAATAATAGCAGTAATAATAATTATAGACACTAACATGTATTAAAATCTAATATATATCAAGCACTCTGCTAAGGCTCTTACCAAGAGCCTTTCTTATCTCTTATATTATCTCTTATCTCTACCAATCCTACCTGATCTCTACCAATCCTCAGAGCAACCCTATATAGGAGATATTAAACTTATCTCAATTTCACATGAGGAAACAGAGGCTTAAACGCTAGTAATCTACTCAACATTATACAGCAAGTGTCAAAACTGTCTCAAATCCAGAACATTCTCATCTCAAAGTCCATACTCACTCACTTAGAATGCCTCTGGACGGGTGTCAGAAAAACACAGACATACTACAATTACAAAGCCATCTTCTGGCTGTTCTACAAATGATGTGAACTCACAAGAGGACATCATATAAGAGAAAAATGTATTTCCTCCTATCTTGGTAGTTTGGGAGAAATGAGAAGGATACAGTTTTAGGTTTTTTTTGGCTGTGCCATCTGGCATGCAGGATCTTAGTTCCCCCACCAGGGATCGAACCCGTGCCCCCTGCAGTGGAAGCGTGGAGTCTTAATCACTGGACCACAAGGGAAGTCCCAGTTTTAGTTTTAGAATTCACCTCGAAATGATAATTTTCTCAAATTTTATGTGGGAACCCCTGAGTATACATAGGTTGCCAGTAAGAAGATATGGCTTAAACTATGCAACGCTGATGGCAGAAGAAAGGTAAAATTTGCTGTGGTTATCCAGATTAGATCAGTTATTTAGGCATTGTCTATAATTTGATCTTAAGAGCCTTGGCTACTAAAAATGCTCATGTGAAAGAAATAAAAATTATAAAATATGTTATTTCCTGCTTGCTATGGAGTAACCACAAAGTCAGTAATATGTAGTTTCACAACCTCGTTGAACAGCAGAATATCAGAAGTAACCACAACAGCGTCTTAGGAAGAAAGGAAGGAAATTGTGTGTACCTGATCTATGAGTCGCTTTATTAGGGGTAGTCCTTCTAGTGCTGAAATGTCGCATCCACTGGTTAATACTCTTTCAAATCCCAAAGTTAAGAGGGTCTCTAGAGCTGCCATTGGATCATGAACCATGTCAAAGGCTGAAATAAATAAAACTGACTTGAATTTTGAACAGATATCTCTAATACAGTGCTTTCCAAAATGTAGTATACACACAGTGGTATGCTGGACCTAGCTTGTCCTGGCTTGCAAGAGTCAGTTGTTAAATATTCAGGAATTTTGCAAGCATGATTGTCAATCCATTGGCAGCTGAAATTAGTCAAGGTGAAAGTACAAAACCACAGAAATCAACAAATGCTACAAATCAGGACTCTTTTTTCCTGAGAACCAGTTTACCAGCATACCACAGTCAGCATGCCACCAATGGTATGCAGGATCATTTTAGATGGTATGCATTTGAACAGATGCATTTACTTAAATGCAGATTAGAAGTGAAAAGTTTCCATTTTTCATTAGTTATAAAGTTTCTCTTTAAAATAAATTTACTTAAGATTTTAAGAAAATTATTAAATACATTTGCACAAGTAGCCCTTGGATATGGTAAAATTGTAAACATAACAGGCAAGTGACTCAAATTTGGGAGTCTGCTCTAAGGGCTCAAACAAACTGGACAAACAGAATGAAAACATTACACTCACCAGTTCTAGAAAAAGCCTTGGTTCACATTCTCATTATTGACTAATTTTATTCTAATCCATTTATCCCATGTACTCAAGACTCATAGTATAAGGAAAGTTGTTTACAACAGACTATATGAGGTTTCAGTTCCATCCTACTTTCTAAGAGACTTCTCTCCTCCTCACTGAGGAAACTGGCAATAGGAACCCCAAAGAAAACTACTTCTGCTTTGGTTCTCAGCACTGCTACATGATACATAAGTGCTAATCTATGGTGGATTAGGCGGTAGACCCCTTCCTTTCACCCTTTAGTGTATGTAGGCAGCTAAATGTAACACAGAGGATTTTCCTTTTTTGGTGGCAGTACCTTCTCAGTGATTATACTGTCATAATATTAAATACATGAGTGAAAAAAATGTGGAGCACAGGACAATATAACAATATAAAAACATGGAAATATTTTTGCTAAATTTATTGAAGGAAAAGACAAAAACTTTGAAATGATTTTCTTAGTTTAAGAACAGAAAAATATATTCTATATGGTGGGTTTATTTTGAATTATTTACCATATCAAATTTTAAACTATATATTTTTCAGATAAATGTTTACTAATTTAAATTACCTCATATTTTAAAACTTTTCTTTTTTCTTTTGGCTAGCTTCAAAGTTCTGACTTTTAAGCGATCTAACATCTTTTAGTTATTGCTAGTTTATGAGAAGCATTGCTAAACAGCAAGTCAAGAAAGTTTTCTGGTGTTACTCATTTCATAAAGAAACAAGGATTACAAATGCTATATACCTAATTTCTACAAATGGATGCAAATCCTAGTGTCCACTCTCATCCTAATCTTTGGATGCTTACTCAAAAGGACAAAAAATATTCAATAATTTCTCATGCATATCATCAAATAAAAAAAATTGAAGACTTCTTTCTTTTCATGTGCAATGGCAGTGCCTCTGAAGGCAAAATTCACACTTGTTCCTCCATTTTACCAATGCTAGGCAAAAATGTATGGAAATTGTAACTGCCTGATTTAGAGATAAGAAGTATTTTCATATAAAATTATCAGATACTTTTTAGAAATCATTCTGATGCAGACAAGCTATCAATAATGTACAATAATTTTGTGCACTATAGTGAACATCTGTTCATTGATTATCCAGCACCTATTTCTTCTCTCCTCTTCCTAATAGTACCCAATTCTTCATCAGATACCCTCCCCCTCTCTGCCCACGAATCTTATATTCATCTGTGAAAGCTGACCTCACTCCTAGCTCCAGAATGATCTTATCTGGCTTAAGCCAAGCAGCACATTTCCTTTCATTGGCCACAGTGATTTATCCTTTTTGAGACTGCACATGACCTGAGGCAAACTAATAAAAATGAATCTCAGAAAAAAAAAAAAAAAAAAAAATGAATCTCAGGATTCTTGCTTGGAAAGCTGTGACAAGCACACGCACTTGTAGGCAATGCTTACTCTCTCGAGCCTCTATTATATGCCACCACCACCACCTTCTGCTTTTAACAACTTTTCATAACTAAGGCTTCATATTTTCTAGAAATTGTGCATCTCTAAATTTACAACTGTTAGTCCCATGACCAGTATAAAAAAACCAATTGGTAACACTGTAATGACACTATACAATTGTGTTCCAGAAAGAAGGTTGTGGCATTTGGTGAACTGAGAAAACTGACACCGTTCAACAGAACTTCTAAAATGGAAATGACTCACCTCGGTGGAAAGTGACTGGCAGAGGACGGCAAATAGCTATATAAAGAAAATCACATGACAACATGAATGAAGAGATCATCACTGATTACTATTTACAGAATTCTCCATGTTAGAATGAACTTTTTAATACTTTCTTCTCTTAAGTGAAGACACTGAACTAAAATAATAAAAAAAGGGCAACCTTCCAAATCCAAAAGTCCTATGTTTCCATTAATCTCTGATTTTCAGTTAAAAAAAAAAAAAAGTCATCCACTCCTTAGAGGCACCAAATAAAAACTGTATGATTTGGCAACTATAAGGGTAGCATTACATCTATTACGACCCTTCTGAAAATCTTCAAGAAATACTCTGGTCTAGTAATATAAGTAGTTTGCTTCTGTCCTCTCTACATCTCCCCATCCTCACCAACTGTAATAGCTTTTCAACTTTTCAGTGCTGTGATTAAAGGAATCAAGGTAAATTTCCCTTAAACCCTATAGGAACAGTAGCAGAACCCAATCTATAGTAACTGAGAGAGTCAGGAGGGCTATGTCACACATAGTCTCTACCCAAAACACCTAAATAGCTAGTGTTTAAAATAGGTTAGTATAAGTGCCTGCAGGTGTGAATGAAAAACCAGTTTTGTGATTGCGTTTTTCTATATTGGGAGTATTCAATGCAATCATCATTAGAGGCTTTTTGGTCTCAGTACAAATTCTTACCGATAAGGGACATACACAGTTCTTTGTCAATGTGTCCATCTTCAGTCAGTGCCCCAAATACCAAACCATCAGCACCATAAAGTTTGGCAAGACGAATGTCAGCCTTCATCACCTCAACTTCACGGTCTGAATATAAAAAATCACCTCCACGCGGCCGAATCATCACAAAAACTGGTATCTGGACATACTGCTTCACTACTTGAAGGACACCTATAAGAATAGAGCAGACTAATTAAAATTCAAATGTGAGCTAAAAGCTCAAGGAAGTCAATAAAATATTACTGTACTGGTCTTTTACATTTGCTCTAGTGTATCACTTCTACAAGAAATGGAAGAGTTGATGGAATAAACCAAAGAAAGATGGATCTAAAGGAAAAAGGAGACACTGAGAAGAAAAACGTACATATAGTAGAAGTTACGTAATAAGAAAATTAAGGGTAAATAAAAAAGCAATTTAGAAAATAGAAGGAAGTTACCACATTTTAAAAGCACTTGTCAGTTGACTCAACTAAATTCTTTTACTGGAATGTGACATTTGAAAGTGTAATAACTACCAGGCTCTATGTTCTGCCAGTGTATTCCCTAAGATCCGGTTTCTCCTTCATAATGATTACAGCTCTATTTAAAACCTACTATAGAGATGGTTACATAGTTCTAAAGTTTATGATTCCTTAATGGAAAAAGATATTTAGCAAAGCCTTTTTTTTAAATAAGAGATATGCAAAAGGGAGCAAAGTTGAACTTATTTGTGATTTTATGAGGAGATCTATGAATAAAAGTACCCAAATTTGACACAATTCGTGGCTAGTTCAGAAACACTCAGTGGTATAAGATCTGTGGCAAGCACCATTAGTGTTTACCCAATGTGAATTTACGTCTTTTTCCTTGCTACAAGAACCCCAATTCTGCATGGGATAGTAATGTGCCCATCACCAAGTAATGAATCATACATGACTGCTGTTGCAAAAAACAGACTGCACTCAAATAACAGGTATGTTCTAGGTATTTCACAAAGTGGCCAGGGAATGCCCTCCTTTATTTTAGAGAGAGGAGTCCAAAAGGCCATTGCATATATAAGCCTTTTATACTAAATAACGCTATCATCCATCTCAGAGTAAAATATAGGAGTCAAAGTTTCATATAGGGACTTGGGCTTTTGACCAAGACAGAGTAACAGGAACTGGATTTACCCTTCCACCCATAAAACCAAAAAACAGACAAAACATATGAAACAATGGTTTGCAACAAAGGATAATGTTGCCTGAGAGATGGGAAACAAATGAGGTGAGCTCTCTGAATGACCCAGATTACTACCTTGAGAGTTTTCCAGGCCACAGAATAGGGAGACGGAACCCAGGCAGAGGCCAGAGAATTCTCTGAGTTGAGGAGACAAAGCTGAGAGTCCAGGAAGACCAAGTGGCTAGATTTCACAGCAGAGAATAGCAGGGAGGAGAGAAAAAGAATCCTGGAGATCTGCACAGAACCACACACCCCCTTCCCGCTAATATTCAGCTGAGTACCGATCGGCGTATGCACGCAAGGAAACTACACAAAGCCAGAGAAAGACCCACTGAAAAGAATTAGAAGAAATAGTGCCTGTCATTCACACCAGGACAGGAATAATGCCTGTTCCCACCAGCCACACACAGGAAAATTTCAAGATTCATGGGGCACTGGGTAGAGTACACAGAAGGTCTTGCCTCAGTAGTGGGGAATAACACTATTCCAGACCCACTTAACAAATTTTAAAAACCCAATCCAAAATGAACAAACTGTTTCCAATACCTAACTGCTCAAGAATATTTATAGGAATATAAAAATATCCAGTACCCAGCAAAGCAAAATTCATAATGTCTTACATACAATGAAAAATTATCAGGCAGGAAAACAAGATGCATCATTAGGCGAAAATCAATCAAACAAAACCAACCTAGAACTGATACAGATGTTAGAATTAGCAGCCAAGTCATTAAAATAGCTATTGTAACTTTATTCTACGTGTTCAAAAAAGCTAAAAAGTGACATGAGAGATATAACAACAATCTCAAATATCTAGGGATGAAAACTACAGTGTGTGAGATGAAAAATACACTAGGTGGGATTAACAGCAATTAGACATTGCAGAGAAAAGATCAGTAAACTTGAAAACAAAGGAATAGGATCTATAGAAAATGAAACAGAGAAAAAGTTTTTTTTAAGAGTAGTTCAGCAGTGAGCTGTGGAACAACTTTAAGCAGCCTTAAGTAAGTTAGTTGAAGTCTTTGAAGGAGGGAGTGGAGGACATTAAATGCTGAAAAATTTGCAAATGTGATGAAAAGTATAAATGTACATGTCCAAGAAACATGAAAAAACTACACTCAGGTACATCATACTCAAATTGTTCAAAACCAAGAGTAAAGAACAAAATCTTAAAAATAACCAAGAGAAAGACAAATTACACAGAAAAGAACAAAGGTTTGGATGACAGATTTCCTGTCAGAAACAATACAAGCAAGAAGACAGTGGAGAAGCATCTTTAAAGTCCTGGCAGAATAAAACTGTCAACCTAGAATTCTACACCCAGCAAAAATATCTTTCAAAAATGGGGAAAGGTGTTTTCAGATACACAAAAGCTGAAAGAATTCATCACCAGCACATTGTACTACAAAAAATGTTAGAAGAATTACTTCAGGCAGAAGGAAAATGAAACCAGATGAAATATAGATCTATACAAAGGAAGAGCATCAGAAATGGTTAATTACACATGGGTAAATATGATGTCTTCTTATTATTTCAACCTCTTTAAAAGATAACTGGCTCTTTAAACAAAAATAATAACAATGCAGTGTGGGGTTTTTAACATATGTAAAAGAAAAATGTATGACAACAGCACAAAGACTAAGAGGGGTGAAATGAAGACAAAAGTCAGTATACCAAGGATGCCAGAATGGAAAGATAAAAAAAAACACAGTCCTTGACATTACTGTAGAGCATATGAACCAATATTAACAGTAACTTAATCTCAACTTTATGATATATAAGGGAAAAAAATATCTATTTGATCACATCTGTGATAGACAAGTTTATTTGCAACCATAAACGTTTCTAACTGATACAATATCCATGGCATAGTTAACATGTTAGGAACTTCAGTAAAATATCCCAATGAAACAGATTATCAATTGTCTCCAGGCTCTATGAGAAAATCTGAAAAATGGACACTTACCCATGCTGGGTGTGGTTCCTCCTTCCACTAAGCCAGAACATAATTCAATGCGATCAGCACCTGTAATAAGAAAAGCATTGCTAAGCATAATAATTTTGTTGTTGTTGTTGTTGTTTTGTGTTACGCGGGCCTCTCACTGTTGTGGCCTCTCCCATTGCGGAGCACAGGCTCCGGACGCGCAGGCTCAGCGGCCATGGCTCACAGGCCCAGCTGCTCCGCGTCATGTGGGATCTTCCCGGACTGGGGCACGAACCCGTGTCCCCTGCATCGGCAGGCGGACTCTCAACCACTGCACCACCAGGGAAGCCCATAATAATTTTTTTAATTAAAAAACTTAAGAAAAATTTTCAAAAGCATTGTTCAAAAGTTATTGTCCAAAATAAACTCTTATTAAACAGCAAACAACATTTTTTTTCTAAATATAGAACAGAGTCTTAGAAACTGAGAGAAATCAAATTATAAAACTAGAGTAAAACTCTATTTTTAAACCCAACTATATTCTGCAACCCACATTGTTACTGATAGTCAAATTTAAGAGTTAATTCAAGTTAAGCTAGGTCTCTTAAAATTTTGTATTATAGGGTTGCTTCTCCACGTACAAGGAAGTGATTTAGAATAAAGAAGTTTCTGGATTGAGCACAGTGGAACAGACTCTTCATTGATTAAAAAAATAGCAATCTCGGGGGCTTCCCTGGTGGTGCAGTGGTTGAGAGTCCGCCTGCCGATGCAGGGGACACGGGTTCGTGCCCCGGTCCGGGAAGATCCCACATGCCGCGGAGCGGCTGGGCCCGTGAGCCATGGCCGCTGAGCCTGCGCGTCCAGAGCCTGTGCTCCACAACGGGAGAGGTCACAACAGTGAGAAGCCCGCGTACCGCAAAAAAAAAAAAAAAGCCATCTAGGGACTTCCCTTGTGGCGCAGTGGTTGGGAATCCTCCTGCCAGTGCAGGGGAGACGGGTTTGAGCCCTGGTCCGGGAAGATCCCACATGCAACGGAGCAACTAAGCCTGTGCACCACAACTACTGAGCCTGCGCTCTAGAGCCCACGAGCCACAACTACCGAGCCCACGTGCCACAATACTGAAGCCCGCATGCCTAGAGCCCGTGCTCTGCAACAAGAGAAGCCACCGCAATGAGAAGCCTGCACACCACAACGAAGAGTAGCCCCTGCTCACTGCAACTAGGGAAAAGCCCGTGTGCAGTCATGAAGACCCAATGCAGCCAAAAATAAATAAATTAAAAAAATTAAATTAAATTAAAATAAAAGATGAAAATCACAGTTTCTTTAACAAACTATAAGGAAAGAAAAGAAAGAATTAAAGAAAGAAAAAAGGGAAACATAGACTGAAACAGACATATCAAAAAAATATGTTTATATCTTGATTCAAAGAACTGTAAAACAAAACAAAACTGTGTGAGCCAATTGGGGGAAGCTGAAAACTAACTGGGTATTTTTGATGATATTAATAAATATTATTTTTAAAAGATGTTAATGATATTTTGGTTATTATTATTATTATTTTTTTTTTGCGGTACGCGGGCCTCTGACTGTTGTGGCCTCTCCCGTTGCAGAGCACAGGCTCTGGACGCGCAGGCTCAGCGGTCATGGCTCACGGGCCCAGCCGCTCCGCGGCATGTGGGATCTTCCCAGACCGGGCACGAACCCATGTCCCCTGCATCGCAGGCGGACTCTCAACCACTGCGCCACCAGGGAAGCCCTATTATTATTATTTTTAAAGGTTATTATTATTTTTAAAGCCTTTTAGAGATACTGAAATATTTGTGGATGAAATGACATAATGTCTGGGATTTGCTTCAAAATAATTTGGGGATGGGAGAGGGAAGGTAGGAATATAGATCAGAGGTCAGTAAATGATGGTCTGCAGGCCAAAGGCTCACAAGCTTCTTTTTGTTATGGCATTCAAGTTTAACATGTTTTCGTGTATTTTTAAAAATTAATTAATTAAGTAATTAATTAATTTATTTATGGTCATGTTGGGTCTTCGTTGCTGCACACGGGTTTTCTCTAGTTGTGTCGAGCGGGGGCTACACTTTATTGCAGTGCATGGGCTTCTCATTGTGGTGGCTTTTCTTTTTGTGCAGCATGGGCTCTAGGCGCGCGGGCTTCAGTAGTTGTGGCATGTGGGCTCAGTAGTAATGGCTTGTGGGCTCTAGAGCGCAGGCTCAGAAGTTGTGGCGCATGGGCTCAGTTGCTCCGCGGCACCTGGCATCTTCCCGGACCAGGGCTCGAACCCATGTCCCCTGCACTGACAGGTGGAGTCTTAACCACTGTGCCACCAGGGAAGTCCTGTTTTCGTGTATTTTTAAAAAACTTACATTTCATACAACTGACGCATATCATACAATTCACCCTTTTACAGTGTATAATTCAATAGTTTTTAGTATGCTCACAGAATTTTGCAACCATTGTCACCAATTTTAGAACGTTTTCATAACCCCAAAAAGAAACCTCACACCCTTCAGCAGTCACTTTCCCTTCTCCCCATGCTCCGCAGTCCTTGGCAACCACCAATCTACTTTGTCTATAAGAAAATTGCCTATTCTGGATATTTCATACAGTCGAATCATACAATATGTGGTATTTTTTGACTGCTTTCTTCCACTTAGAATAATATTTCAAGATTCATCTATGTTGTAGCTACATCAGTACTTCACCCTTTTTTTATTGCCAAATTGAGAATGGTTTTTACATTTTCAAAGGATTTTTAAAAAAAACAAAGAATATATGACAGAGACCAAATGTGGCCAGCAAAGTCAGAAATATATTCTGTCTTGCTCTTAACAAAAACATTTGCTCACCCCCAATATAAATGAAAGATTGGCCATGTACTGAAAATGATTAAAGCTGATGGGTACATGGTGATTCATTATACTATTCTCTCTACTTCTGTATATGTTTGAAATTTTCTATAATAAAGTTTAAAAAATTTTCTGATCCTGAGATGATGGGAATTCCTGTGCTTCCTGTTAAAGCAAGTCCAGGGTGCAAAAGAAACCATGAGGTAAAATATATGATGTTCAAAAAAAAAAAAAGATTATGATAAAAGTCCTCACAATGAAAAAAGCATCAAATCTCTAAAATCAGTGGCCTGAAAAAAATTAAATCTTTGCTAAGTTCAATTTTAAAAAAGTTGGTTAGGGCTTCCCTGGTGGTGCAGTGGTTAAAGATCTGCCTGCAAATGCAGGGGACACAGGTTAGATCCCTGGTCTGGGAAGATCCCACATGCTGTGGAGCAACTAAGTCTATGCGCCACAACTACTGAAGCCCGCACACCTAGAGCCCGTGCTCCACAACAAGAGAAGCCACCGCAATGAGAAGCCCGTGGACCACAACGAAGAGTAGCCCCTGCTCGCCGCAACTAGAGAAAGCCCGCATGCAGCAACAAAGACCCAACGCAGCCAAAAATAAAAATTAAAAAAAAAAAAAAGTTGGTTAGTAAGCACTATTATGGACACCTGACTCAAAATGTAACCTACTGGGGAAGTAGGACTAGACGATCAGTAGGTTTTCTAGTTGGTTGGTTGTTTCCAAAAGGATTACTGGGATCCTTAGAGATCACAAAGGTTCCTAAGGTCAGTTCACAGGATTCATTTTCAGACTTTTAAAAGGACTGCCAATTGCCATGATTTTCTAATTTCTCTTACCTCCTCTTTCTGCATTTACAGCTGACTCCACTGAATCAACACACACTTCCATAAGAAACCCATTTGCTGCTCCTAAAATATACAGAGAACAATGAAATTTCATGATGATACTATCCATCCAGACCACGCGACCACAGATATTTTACATTTTGCTGCCAAAATCCAAATGTCTAATGGACCTAGAGACTGTCAAACAGAGTGAAGTAAGTCAGAAAGAGAAAAACAAATATCATATATTAATGCATATATGTGGAACCTAGAAAAATGGTACACATGAACTGGTTTGCAAGGCAGAAATAGAGACACAGATGTAGAGAACAAACGCATGGACACCAAGGGGGGAAGCGGCGGGGGTTGGGGTGGTGGTGCGATGAATTGGGAGATTGGGGTTGACACGTATACACTAATATGTATAAAACATAACTAATAAAAACCTGCTGTATAAAAAAATAAATTAAATTAAAAAAAAAGAAATTATACTGAGAAAAATATACACTGAATGCCAAGTTAATCTTCCTAAAACACAGACCTCATCATCACATTCCAGGTCAAGATTCTTTCGATGGCTTCTCAACACCTGCAGAATATGTTTAAACTTCTTCATAAGGTATGTATATTTAAGAGCAGGGATGGATCCCAAATCCTGACCAGACAACTGATTTGCGTGATTCTAGACAAATTACTTGGCCTAAGTTTTCTATAAAACAGAGTAGGTTTTAGTACCTACCTCAGAGTAGTGAGGATAAAATGAGATAATTCATTTCAAGTGTATAGTACCCACTAAGTATACAAAAAGTACTAGTTGTCATTAATTAACTATACATTATTTCCTCTATATGCCTCAAATTCCCCCTGATCCCCATCCCTGCTCTTGGTTATGCCATCTCCTCAATCCACAGTGCTTCCAGCTCTATCTTTGAATGCTAAAATCTTCCAAGGTTCATGTCAAATCACATTTCCATGATATTTTCTCTCTCCCAAAGTAGGAAATTGTATCTCCCTTTTCTGAACTCATATAACTCTTCATAAACTATATGTTCCTCTTTAAAGCACTAACTCATCTCTTTAAAACATTATTTTCTCATATTATTATTTATGTAGATAGGTGTCTGATCACTCTTACTTGACCGAAACTTCCTAAGTAAAGTCTTTATGTGAGAAATCTTTATTATTACCCACAGTAAGTACATTGTCTACCACAGTACACAATAGACACACAAAGATTTACTAAAGGCTGAATATTTATAAATTCATAAAAATTCATGTATTTACACTAAAGAGTGTGATGAAAACAGAGTTTTGAATTTTTTCTGTAAGTTAAGCACATACTGTTTTTAAAAAAATTAAAACTACTGAATGCATATTTAATAATGCCTAAAAGAATGTTCACCACATACTGATAACTGTTACTACTAGGTGGTGAGATTTAAAGTTACTTTTACTTTCTTCTTTTTACTTTTCTATATTGCTTGATTTTTCTACCCGATGTTGCTTTTATAGTTTTTTTTAAAATCAATTTTCAACTTGAAAAACAAAAGTCTATCATCCACTAACATCAAACTGTAACTGCCTCATTTATTTAGGAGAAGACTATCAGAAAGAGCTAAGTGACACTCTGTGCTCTTAACCAACAACACTGCATTAATTCCATGGTTTTCCTGATAGCCACCCACACCAGCTGTCAGATCAATCTAACTGAACAGTGCTGCAGGGGTACCATTTGCCTCACACAAGAAAACACCTTGGTGGGAATTCCCTGGCAGTCCAGTGGTTAGGACTCAACCTTTTCACTGCCAGGGCCCGGGTTCAATACCTGGTAGGGGAACTAAGATCCCGAAATCTCGTGGCTCAACCTTGGCCAGGGTGGGGATGCACACTTACAGAACAAACTTACAGTTACCAGGGGAGAAGGATGGGGGGCCATCCCCAGGGTGGGGATGCACACTTACAGAACAAACTTACAGTTACCAGGGGAGAAGGATGGGGGGGAGGGACAGACTGGAAGTTTGGGATTGACATGTACACACTGCTATATTTAAAATAGATAACCAACAGGACCTACTGTATCGCACAGGGAACTCTGCTCAATACTCTGTAATAATATAAATGGGAAAAGAATTTGAAAAGAATAGATACATGAAAATGTATAGCTGAATCACTCTGCTGTACACCTGAAACTAACACAACATTGTTAATCTACTCTACTCCAATATAAAATAAAAATTAAAAAAAAAAGAGTAAGGCAATTGTCCTAAAAAAGGAAGTTATTTGTAGGGATCAAAGAAGAGAACATTTGTTTGGAGCAGCAGTTCTCAAAGTGGGGTAGTCCAGTTAACTCTGAACTAGGGCACTCTAACACACTTTCAGAGTCCGTACAGTGAAAATTATTTTCATAGTAATACTGAGACTTTGCCTTTTTCACTCTCATTCTCTCACAAGTGGAGTGGAATTTTGGGGAGGCTACTTGACCTGTCAGATTGAATGCAGAAGCCGGTATGAGAATTCCATTTAGCCAGATGTTAAAGAGATCTGCAAAAATACAAAAACATTGGCACTATTCTCACTATTTTTTGTTTGCTCAGGAAAATGGTGATATTTTTTCATAAAAAATGTTAACATGTAATGGGTTTATTATGTTTTTTTCTAGTTAATAAATATTTTTTAAATTCCTGTTTGATAAAATAAATTTTAAAAATTTCCTGTTTTAATTTCTAACGTGGACAATATCGATAGATTTAACCTATACAAATAAAAGGTCTTTGAGGGTCTGAATAATTTTAAGAGGGCCGAGGGGTCTTGAGATTTAAAAGTTTGAGAACTGCTAGTTTGGAGGAACCAAGAGTTTACGGAGGACGGACCTGCCAAATTCCCTAACACCTGCCATGCCAGCGCACCCTGGCCCGTTAGGAAGAACTCCGGGCTTGGGGCAGCTAAGCTCTGCCACTTGGGAGGGGTGTGGCTTTAGGGACAATCCTCGACCCCGCCGTAGAAGCTACAGGCTATTAAGCGGTCCCCACAGGTTTGGCACTGAGCTCAGCGCTCGACACTGAACCATCACAGCGGTGCCGTGAGGGCGTACTGGTATCCTCAGTGGAGAAGGGAAAAGCCAGGCGGAGAGAAGTTAACCAACTTGAATACGGTCGCACGACGAGATGTGGTGGCGCCGGGATTCGAACCTATATATCTGGCTCCAGAGCCGGGCCACTATCGCCACCAGCCCCCGGGTTTCCACACGTTTAAAGCCGGAATGACAGAATATACCAAACGGGGGCGAAGGGGGGGGTGCTGAGAGGAGAGGGGAAAGTACTTCCAGGGAAATCGCGATTAATCCACTGGCCAGAACCACCGCCGGGCCCAGCCCTCACCCGGGAGCGAAGTCGGCCGACCGCCCCCTCCCCGCCCCCTTCCGCACCCGCCTTCCCGGACGGTATCCGCGCTCGCTTCCGCCCGGACGAGGCTCCCTGCCTCTTCATGCTCCACGCGTTCCTCCCACGTGCGTCTTCGGTTTCCACTCAAGAGTCCGGGTTCCAGCGCGCGCAAGCAGACAGGCGCGTCCTCACGGCTGCGCACACCCCAGCGCGTCCCCGATTTCCACGCCCCAGCAGCCCCCGCGAAAGCCCAGGAGCTAGCGCAGGCGCAGTCACTGCTCGCCCCGGCCTTCTGAAAAGGAGGGGCTCGTTCTGCGTGACCCGGTAGTGCTTCTCCAGTCGGTGGCGGAGAAAGGAGACCAGGGAGTGCAGGAGTGTGGAGGTGGCAGTTGTGCACTGCTCATAGTATGCAGCGATTACTCTTTCCGCCCTTGAAGGCAGTGATGGGGAGCCCGTGTCTCCGGCTCTTGATTCCTGGGGCGGCGCCTAGAACACAGGTACCGCACAGCAGCGGACTGAGTCGCGGAAGCTGGCATGGGGTGAAAGGGCCAGTACAGAGAGAATAATTCTCACATGTCACGTTTCCGTAGCTCCTTGGAGTTCACGACGCATTTACTTATGTCTAGGGCCCCTGAGTTCGGATCTGGACTTACCACTTAGTAGCTGTGGGCTATTAGCCAAGTTGGGTAACCTTTCTGTGCCTCAATTTATTCATCTGCAAAATGGGGATAATAGCACCTACTTCATAAGGGTTGTTGCATTAAATAATTTAATATACATAGAGGCTTAGCACATAGTAAAAGCTCAGTGATTTTTACCCATATATTTGATTTTTGCTCAAAGCTCCCGGATAGTCAGGTTAGGGACTATAACCCCATTCTACAGAGAAAAGTAAATTGAGGCTTAACTTGTCTAAAGTTACTTAGTTAATTAGAAGCAGGATAGGGAAAACATGGGTGTTTGGACTTTTAGGGATAGAGTCAGGAGAGGGCGTTTATTTGCTGAACTAATAATTATTGCGTGATTAATATGCGTTAGGAACTGTTAAAGAAAAGATAAAATACCAAAAGTTTCCTGCCTTAGAGGAAGTCACAGTTCATTCATTTGTAACTGATTTGTCAAATCTTTATTAAGGTCTTGTTATGTAAGGGGACTGTGTTTGAAATGAAGTGTGCAAGAGGGAAAGAGCCAGACTGACTAGACATTGCTGTCCCACAGCTCATAGCTTAGTGGGAGATGGAGACAAACCTCTGTGTACTGAGTGGTACATTACAGTGTGTGATGGAGAGGTATAGTGTGCTGGGAGAGTGACCTGTTGCAGATGTGGGGGAGTCTGGGAATACTTCCTAGAGGAGGTGACATCTAAGCTGAGATCTGCAGGAGGTATTATCAGTCAGGGGACCAGTAGTGCCCCGGTCAGAGAAAAATCATATTTAAAGACCCATAGGAGAGGGCTTCCTTGGTGGCTCCATGGTTGGGAGTCCGCCTGCCGATGCAGGAGAGACGGGTTCGTGCCCTGGTCCGGGAAGGTCCCACATGCCGTGGAGCGGCTGGGCCCACGAGCCATGGCCGCTGAGCCTGTGCGTCCGGAGCCTGTGCTCTGCAACGGGAGAGGCCACAACAGTGAGAGGCCCGTGTACAGCAAAAAAAAAAAAAAAAAGACCCATAGGAGAAATAAAATAATCCTTATTTAGGTGTAGAGTTAAGTCTGGGGGAAATATGCAGAGACCAGAAGGTTCAGGTGATGTGGGGATGGATTGGAGGCAGTTGGGAGTGGATGTAGTCCAGATAAGAGATGATGATTTAGCAGGGCAGTAGCAGTGGAAATGGGGCCATTCAGGGTACTCCACACCAGACAGAGATTGAGTGTGAGTAGCAGTGGAGTGAAGCCTTTCCCTCTTTCTCCAGTTGTAATTTGTCTGTCTTGATCCTTAGTGTGGTTGCAGCTGTGGGTTCAGGCGCCCCTTGAGGCCAGGGCAATACAGCACCATCTCTGAAGTAGCTTTGCAACCTGGAAGGGGTACAGTGTCCCAACCTTCAAAAGCTGCTGAGCGGGTGGTGGGCCGATGGCTCCTGGTCTGCAGTGGAACAGTGGCTGGAGCAGTTATTCTTGGTGGAGTAACTAGGTGAGTAGTTTGTTCATAGTGAGTCAGCTATTTGAGTCATCATTAAAGTGCAGGATGACGGAGGGGGAAGGGACCTTAGAAATCATTTCATCTAGCTCCCTCATTTTACGTATGCAGAAACTGAGGCCTACAGAGGGAACAGGTCTGATGGCTTGCCCAGCCCTAGAACAGTTTAGGGTTTTACTAGTAGAAGCCCTTCATAAAGACTGGTTCAGGTCTTACCTGTTAGCTGTGCATTGTTTGTGTATATTTCCCCCTACAATCAGAGTTCAAATTTGTCACAAAAATTTTTGTACAGTTTGTTTGAATTAAGTGCAGATAAGTTCCATACCTCTCAGTTGGTTCCTATGCATGCCTGTTAGGTCTCTTTAAATCTATAAAGAGATTTTATAGATTTGGATTCTACTCCCTCTATCTCTCCCACCCCCTTTGCAGTTTTTTTGTTGTAGAAGAAACCCAAGTCATTTGTCCTTTTGGATTTTCTCACAGTCTAGATTTTTCTGATTGCATACTTATGTTGTTTAACATGTTCCATTGTCCCCTGTATTTCCTGTAAACAACTTGTTGCTTGATCAGATTCAGGTTGGGGGGCAGGGGGCAAAATACATAGGTTATTAGAACATTCATAAATATCTGGTGTCTATTAGAGATGTCAACAGCCATTGATGATCATTGCCTAAATACATTATTTCACTAGAGTTGCAAAATTGTAATAGGTATTTTATTAGCTCAACTATAAAGAGAAACTTTCATCAGCAATTTGGTTATCCTAAGGTACAATGTATTAGGAAAGGCAAGATAAACACTTGATTCCTTTCCTTTTATTTACCAATTTTCAAAATAAGAAATTGGTTCCTAAGCACTCTCCAAAGGCGACCAGTAAAGTGAGTTTTTAAGTATTAGGAGCTCCTAGTTTTAAATATATTTGATATGTTTCAATCCGTTGTACTGAGATTTGCCCAAATTGTCCCATCTTTAGTCAGTGGGAACCTCTTCAGACTGGCTCCAGAGTCTTTTTGACAGGACCCTAGTAACCTTTGATTCCTTGCTTTCTGTTAAGATGTTCCAGGTTTGTCGTGTACATTTCCTGCCTCAGACCAGAAATCAGCTTTTTTACTTTTGGAATCCTGACCCCTTTTGGTGAAAATACTTTATAGTGTTAATAAAGTATGTGTTCCTCAAATTCTCTCCACATTCCCTGTGCCCTTATTTCAAAATACCTATGTGTTACATAGGCTGTTATGGGAAACTGCAACAAATTTGAGTTGTATTGTCTTTAAATTCACTCAATAACCTAAACCGATTTATATCTGTAGCAGTCTTTTCTCCCTGTGTAAATGATATTGGTTGGGGCTTCCCTGGTGGTGCAGTGGTTAAGAATCTGCCTGCCAATGTGGGGGGCACAGGTTCGAGCCCTGGTTCGGGAAGATCCCACATGCCGTGGAGCAGCTAAGCCCGTGCGCCACAACTACTGAGCCTGCACTCTAGAGCCCGCAAGCCACGACTACTGAGCCCGCATGCCACAACTACTAAGCTCGCGCGCCTAGAGCCCGTGCTTCGCAACAAGAGAAGCCTCCGCAATGGAAGCCCGCGCACTGCAACCAAGAGTAGCCTACGCTCACTGCAACTAGAGAAAGCCCGCGTGCAGCAACGAAGACCCAGCGCAGCCAAAAAATTAATTAATTAATTTAAAAAATAAAATAATATTGGTTATGCATTTAGGACACATTTCTTTCGTCTAAGGGTTGGTTTTATCTGTTAAGGAATGCTAGTGAAAGAAGTAAGGAGAATTTAATGAAATAGTACAAGGAGTAAAGAAATTTGTACCTGATAGCTGCTTCTGACAAAATTCTAAGCAGTAAGAAGAGAGCAAGTTGTCAAAAGAGGAAACGATGAAACGATGTGTTTACCTTTATAGGGGTCAAGTTCAGATCCACTTGCTGCTGTAAACCATTTATGAATAATCCAGTGTGGTGCACACACATATACACACTCAAGTTTAATACACTCAGATTTCTTTCCTATCTTAAGGTTGACGGAGTCTGGCCTCTCAATGGTAGATTGGCATTTAATAAAGGGGATGAAGCCACCTACAAGCCAGGAAGAATGGGAAGCAGAATTCCAAAAATATCAGCAGTTTCCAGAATTTAAAATGTAAGTATTAGAGAAAATCGGGTAAACTTCCCAGTGGGCCCACGCAATCTTTTGCTTATTTAAACATTTCAGAATGTTTAGGTTCCACGATTTTTCGATATTTGGTTCAGTTATGTTTAGCGAGCTCCCTACGCTAAATCTCCAATTCCAAAGTGATTCTGAGGTGGCCGATGAGGAAGAGGGCAGACCAGTCAAGCTTTAAAACCGAGAATGTTCCTGCATTCTGTCAGGAAATAAAAATTAGATGAACTTTTTTCTCTTTCTTATTTTTGACGTCCCTTTTCACCCAGCTTGAATCATGATATGACGCTGGCAGAATTCAAGTTCATCTGGTACATGGAGTACTCACACCGAATGTGGGGTCGCCTTGTAGGCCTCGTATACATCCTGCCTGCTGCCTACTTTTGGAGAAAGGGCTGGCTCACGCATGGCCTGAAAGGACGTGTTCTTGCCCTCTGTGGTTTAGTTTGCTTCCAGGTGAGATTTACTCAAGTTTGGGAAACCAGAGATATTCTCAGGAGCCTCCAAGCTGGCATTGTTTTTAATGAAGTAATCTTTGAAACAGTGTAACAGAGTGGGTAAGAGCATGGATTTTAGTGTCACAGGCCTGGTTTGAAGGCCCAGCTCTGTCACTTAGTAGGGCATGTTGTCTAACCTCTGTAGGCTGTGCTTTCCTTACCTGTAAATGGGGACAATAATAGAAACTACCACTTAGGTTCTGTGAATATTAAGTGAGATCATGCATGTAAAGTGCTTAGAGTAGTGCCTGGAATCAGTAAGCACTCAGTAAATATGTTTTTATGTCACAAGAATTAGAGTTTCTTTTCCATTATGGCTTTCTTCCTGGGGTTCTTGTATCCTCCCTTTTTCTAACTTGCCTGCTCTATGGGGAAGTGGGATCCCTATACTAGAATGGCTATAGAAGCAAACAGGGAAATTCCAGAAGAGAGAAACATTCTGTGGGATAAAGAATCTTAGAATACAGATGTAGCTGAGAGCTGAAAGTATAAATGGTGATTAAAATTATATAAGTTGAACTTCTCTCTTTTCTTAAGGAAAAGAGCTTTGAATGACTCCCACAGTTAAGGGGTTAGGGAAGCCTGAGAGCCAAGGAAAGGAGTGTTAGAGAAGACACATGTGAGTATTTGGGTCAAGGTATACAGGCCCTAAGGGAGAGTCTCAGAGCATCAAAGAAATACCAAAATTTGATCAGGAGGAAGCTAATTGGTTGATTTAACTCAAAGTGGTAAGAATACGAACCAATGAAAAGGAATTAAGGAGGGAGATGTAAGAGACAAAATAAAGGCGATAGAAAAAGATAATAAAGAGTTAGACATTAATAAAAATCTAATAGAAACTAGGGAGGATTGGTGAAACAAAGTGAAAGTTTGTTTCAGAATTAAAAAGAAAAATAAAACCTACTTAAGATAGACTTCCAGGGAGGCAAAAATTTGAAGATGGCAAGAGGAGGAAAGTGAGGGCTGGCAAATCACACTGTATACTCCCTCATCTTCCAGTGTCCTGTGCAGATGAAATCACAATAATTAGAACATCTAGGGTAGTCTTGAAGGGGGAAAGAAATACCCAAAAAGACTTCCTGAGGAGTATATATTTAGAAAAGGCGGGATTCTCCCATCTCTTTAACATGATTATTGGCTGGGGAGAGTCAGAGTGAAAGGGTACCTTATCTGATATGACTAGAACTGACAGTTGTTTGGTTACTTGAAAAAGTCAGTTAAAACAGGGAATCATAGAATAATAATACATACCTTAAACTTTTCAACTTAAACATGTACTTTCATTACCATTTTTTTAAAAGAGGAGTAGAAATTTAGACACTTTCAAACCAATTTGCCTGAAAAGCCTTATAGATTTTTATGACTTCCCCCCAAACCTTTAGAATTGTCTTTTTCCACCTAACATGACAGTAATTGTTTTTAAGGAGTTATCTTTGTCAGGTTTCTCCAAAGCATCTAGTTTTTGTAAAATCAGCTGTCTTTTTACTTTCATATTTCACTGGTTTACATAATGTTAAATTACGCCAAGTATTTGTAAGCTTTTGGCCAAATACACTTTTGTGTACTTTTCTATATTTGGCTTCTACTTCAATAAAATGTTATTCTAAACAGTGGTGTAGTATTTTTGGTGCTGTATGTGGAAACTGGGTAGGTCTCAATTCCTGGGATACTGGGGATATGGGAGGGTATGGAAAGGAGGAGTTAGGTGGGAGTACTCACTTTCTCAGAGAGTAAAGTTGAATAAACAGCTTCAACCTTGTTTTGTTTGCCTCTTCTCTTTTTGGTTGCAGGGCCTGTTGGGATGGTATATGGTGAAAAGTGGCTTAGCAGAGAAACCAGATTCCCATGACATCCCTCGGGTCAGTCAGTACCGCCTTGCCGCCCACCTGGGATCGGCCCTTGTGCTTTATTGCACCAGCTTGTGGACCTCGTTCTCGCTGCTGCTACCTCAGCACAAGGTGAAGTCAGTCTGTATTGTTTACCACATCTGTACAGATGCTGACAGGGTCAGAGAAATGGAAATTCTGGTACTAATGGGAAGTTATTTGTCAAAATGCATGCATTCCCTTAGTAACACCTATCAGTTTTACCAGAAGCTAGAGATAATCAAAGTTTAGAGAAACACTGAACTTTGGGACTCTGGATAGCTGTGGGACGGCAAAGTAAAAACTGCAATTATTCTTTTGGGCTGGAGCAGCTTATTCAAAGGAGAATTAGTATAGGTGCCAAATATTTTGTCAGCATTGCCTATCAAGAAAGATGAAAAGATGAATTTTAGAAAAAGGAAAGAGTACCAACAACAAGAGATACCCCAACCACTTTACTTCTGACTCCCAGAGGGATGATGGATGGAGAGGTGAGGAAGACCAGAACGAGAGCTATTTGTAGACCTTTAGTGGTGTGCAAGAGTGACGTTGAGTTGTTTGTTCTTTATGTGGGGACCCTACCATTCAGCAAATCTAACAAAATAGTAAACCGTAGTGATCTTGCTTAAAAGTATTTTCTCTGTATGCTGATTAAAGGAAAACACTAGGTATTTTTAAAATGAGTATTATTTTAGGTATTAAAGTCATGGTTGGCCTGGATAACCTGTTCATGGAGTGAAGTTTAGGATGATAGTAGGACTTTTAAATAGAATCATCCAGTAGGTACTTGGAGCCAGTGGTCTGGATCCCAATAAGGACAGGAGATGTTGACTTGGCAGTCATCCCACAGGGAAGCCAGGTGGGGCTGAAACATTGGTATAGTAGATAATCCACACCTGAGCAGTTCCTGTTCCTCTTACTTTCAAAGGCAGACTTCTAAAATGAATTGACTACATCCGTAGCTGTACATCCTAACAACGCATTCTTGTTTTCCAGTTCTTGTCATCTGGCTTCCCCACCCACCCCTATATATACCCAGCCACACATTCACCTCCACACTTATACACATGCCCATACTCTCCTAAATACTCTGTACTGAATGGTACTCTTAAAGGTTACCAATGACTTTTTAATTATTAATTGTTTTTCTCTTTTTGTTTATTTATATTCTGCACTAATTACAGAAAGGATTTGAGATGCTAGTCAACCACATAGAACTGTGCTGTCCAGCACAGGAGCTGCTAGCCACATGTGGCTATTTAAATTCTAATTAAAATTAAATAAAATTAACTTTATATAAACAAACTTGTTATCGACTTAAACTTTAAATAAAATTAACTTTTTAAAAAATTTTCAGTTGCTCTAGCCTCATTTTAGATCCTCATTAGCCACATATTGGACAGCACAGATAACAGAACATTTCCGTCATCACAGAAAATTCCAATGGACAGTGCTGATACACCGTCCTACAAAATCTTAGTATAAAGTTCTTACTAAATATTTGTTGATTCACTGATTATTATCACAAGTTGGCTACAGTAAAAATAAAAACAAATTTTGGCTTTACCCAAAACACTAAGTGCAAGAATCTCTACTCTAGGCATTTTATGCAGTTTCGATTCTGATTATATTTGCTAAACATGAATTATTACACACAGCATGAAAATCCAGTTCTGTACCTTAAGTCACATCACTTTAACCATGGTGAAGTGTTTTCCCGTGAACAATGCAGATCATTCAGTTACTGAACAGATATATATTGAATACCTATATGCCAACTACTGGGCTAGGATTACTATAATAAGCAAGTCAGATGGCAGTTCCTGCCTTCACAAAACTTACAAGGTAGCAGGGAAGACAAATAGTAAATGTATAAATTTAATAAAATTTAGATAGAATAAAATAGAATATCTGCTGGGAGTACTTAACCTAGTCTAGGGGTCAGAGAAGATCTGACCTCAGATTGTCTCTGGGGTTTGGCCTTGGAGATCTTTGCTGCCTTTCATAGTTCCTGCATTGTTTATCTGTGTGATTTTTTCTTATTTAGTTGCCTGAAACACGTCAACTCCTGAGGTTGAGACGATTTGCTCATGGAACTGCAGGCCTGGTGTTCCTTACGGCTCTCTCAGGTAGGACTCTTCTTATCAAAGATGGCCTAGCTTCATTCCACATTCAGGTGGGATTTCTTGCCTAAAGCTTTCCTCCTGTATCTTTATATTTCCTTTTCATACCTGCCTCTGTCATATACCACCATCTTCATCCTCTTGTTTCTTATTCCCTCCTCCCTTCCCCAAATCCTGCTTTCCAGTTGGTTGAACAAAAATATTGAGTATCTATCTGGATCCAGACTGTCTAGGTTCAAATCCTGGCTTTACCACTTGTGAACTACATGACCTTGGACAAGCTATGTAACCTCTCTGGGCTTCATGACCTCATCTATAAAATGGGGAAGATGATAATAGTTTGAGTAATATATGTGAAGTGCTTAGCACCTCACATGTAGCAAAGGCTATGTAAGTGTTAGCTGTTGTTATTATATATACATTATTGTTATTATTATTATTTTTGGCTGCGTTGGGTCTCTGTTGCTGTGCGTGGGCTTTCTCTAGTTGCAGCGAGCAGGGGCTACTCTTCATTGCAATGCACGGGCTTCTTATTGCAGTGGCTTCTCTTGTTGCAGAGCATAGGCTATCGGTATGCGGGCTTCAGTAGTTGCAGCACGTGGGCCCTAGAGTGCGTGGACTTCAGTAGCTGCGGTGCGCAGGCTGTAGGGCGCGTGGGCTTCAGTAGTTGTGGCTCATGGGCTTAGTTGTTCCGCAGCATGTGGGACCTTCCTGGAGCAGGGATTGAACCCGTGTCCCCTGCATTGGCAGGCGGATTCTTAACCACTGCGCCACCAGGGAAGTCCCGACATTATTGTTATTATTACACTACACCAAGATGGGTCCGACAAAAGCCTGTCCTCAAAGATGGCCTTAGATGGGGAGTTTACTGGGGCAAAGAGACTAACACAGATCTTTATCATTCTTCAAATCACACCTCTACCTCTCTTACTCTGGAACTGCCCTATACAATTATCAGTAGCCTCATGTGACTATTTAAACTTAAGTTACTTAAAAGTAAATAAAATTTAAAGTTTAGTTTCTCATTCACATTAGCCACATTTCAAGTGCTCAGTAGCCACGTGGGTGGCTAGCAGCCACTGTACTGGATGGATGACAGATATAGAACATTTCCATCATCTTAGAAAGTTTGATTGGACAGCACAGCTCTAAATAAAACCATCAAACCAGTGATCCACCCAAACCTCCTCCCCTTTTTTTGGTGGAAGAACATGAATTTTGACTTTATAAATGCCATTTATAAAAATAAGGAATGTGACTTAACATACCTGAATCTTTGATCATAACTAATGGATCAGTTATCCATTAAATTCATGCATACATTCTTTGTGTGTTTACCCAGGATTTAGTTTATAAGATTTTTTTGAGCACTTGAGGAAGACAGATAATAAACAACAAAACATAACATGTCAGATAATGTTTGGTGCTTCGAAGAAAAATAAAGCAAGATAAGGGGATAGAGGTGGGCTGGGGGAGGGCTATCTTATGCAGTATAGGATAACTGGGGAGATCTCTTTGATAAGGTGACATTTGAGTGGAGACTTGAGGAAGTGAAGGAGTAAATTAACTAGTTCCAGAATAGATGAGTAGTTCTCAGTTGGGGAGGTAAGCAGGACATCACAATCACTAAGGGAACTTTTCTAAACTAATATGCCTCCTCTAGAGCTTCTAGTCCACCCCTCCAGGGGAGGCATCCCAGAATCTTGGGGTGGGAATAGGTAAGGATGCAGGGGTTTTTTGTTTTTTTTTAAGTTTCCATGGTGATTGTGATATATATTCCCTGTTTTGAGAACCTGTGCTATTGATCTTTCTATTCTCTGACTATTCCTTTTGTCTAACTCTGGGATAATAAACATTTTCTATGTCAGAACTAGTATTTGATCTTTGATCTCTTCTTTCTTTCATTTTAATAAATACTTTTTACCTTGGAATACAGGGGCTTTTGTGGCAGGGCTGGATGCTGGGCTTGTTTACAACTCCTTCCCCAAGATGGGAGAATCTTGGATCCCAGAGGATCTCTTTACCTTCTCCCCTCTCCTGCGGAATGTTTTCGAGAATCCCACCACGGTGCAGTTTGATCACCGGATTCTGGTAAGTCTGGCTGGTGGTTACTGGCTACTAAGGACAGGGAGCCTCTTACAGACTCTGCGGTGTCTGAAGCACTGATGGCAACGCTGAGACGGTAGAGTGGGAATCAGATTTCCTTTTCTTTTTAGAAGAAATTTAGTACCAGTTTTCTGATGTGACGTTTTTGTCTTAATTACCCACACCCCTCTAGCCAAATTCTGACTTTCAGGATACTGCCACCTTCTAAAAGTTCAAATATGCCTTTTATCATCTGGCAAATGATTAACTCCCCTCAATCCTGCACATGCATAGGAGAGTCATTTTAGCAAAACTGAGGCCGAGTAGAGAAGAGAGTACAAAGACAGTGGTTGCTGAACACACAGCTGTCAGGGCTGAACCAAGACCCCAGGAAGCTAAGAGCATCATAAATACTCATTTTATTTAAGCTAATATTTATTAAGGGCCTGCTGTAAGATCAGCTTGGTGGCCTGGGCACGATAAATTGGAGCAGGGAAAGATCAGCAGCAAGGAGACCCGGGAGAAGCAGTAGTGCTATTGTAGTAATGCCGTGAGAATGATGGGGTTCAGGGCTTAATGGTGGGACTGGGATTGAGAAGCTTGGTGAATCTGAGAGAGGTTGTAGGGAATAGAAGACTGGCTGCAGGAATAAAGGTAAGGAAGGATCAAAGGAGATCCCAGAGTTTCTTCTGTGGCATGTTTAAAACACACCAGCAGAAATGGGACTATTGGAACGAGTGTTGAGCTAGAGACAGAGGATGTCATCAGACTGAGGTACGTTGAGTGTGAGATGAGAGAGAGGCCCAGGGGCCCAGGGGCCTCATATCCAGATGGAATGCTGGGGCTTGGGCAAGTTACCTTGTGTGGGCTCAGTCCCCACTGCCACACAGCATTTTGGAATAAGTCAGGTCTGGTTGAAATTGTCATCGTGGACAGCTCTGAAAAGGAAAAGAAATGAAATTGGTATAGAAAATGATAGAAAAACATTCTGCTTGACATCATGGAAGGGGGATGGAAACCTTCCTGCCAGCTGCAGACTCTTTCTGAAGAGGTGGAAATGAAAAGGAGACTTCAGATCATTTTTAGCCCTAGCTGGCAGCACCACCACCTCCTCTAGTCACAGCCCAGGGAAACAATAACCCTCGTGTGCTGGTGTTAGCCCTGTTTTAAAAATACAGGATTGGAGTAGAGATAAAATTAGGGATAAGGATGAAAAGAATAATTTAAAAACCGAGGGCCACACGTGGGGGACACCCACATTGGAAGGTGGATAAGATTGCTGAGTGTGTATAAAGTGGTACGTGCAGAAACTTTAGGTGGAGCCATGCCTGGCTGGCATTGAAGTGGCAAACAGAAGAGGAGCGTGGAAGAAGCTGAGGAGGAGTAATCAGGTGGTCCTCTGCCTGGGAGGGGAAAGTGCTTAGTGGTTATTCAGTGGATCTGGTGGAGTTACCTGTAAGGTGAGCAGAAACCAGGAGGGTGGGACATTTCTTCCTGGCACTTGATGAGACACTTTCCTCCCTGCAGGGAATCACTTCAGTTGCTGCCATTACAGCACTCTACTTCCTCTCCCGGAGAATTCCCCTTCCTCGAAGGACCAAGATAGCAGCAGTGACTCTGCTAGCTTTGGCTTACACACAGGTATAAACCACTTCTTTTTGTTCTGAAGGTGTCTTCAAAACAAAATTTAGGAAGAAAGGTGACAGACTAGGAGAAAATATTTTCAATATTTATAGTAGACTAAAAGGTTAACAACCAGAAAATAAGTAAAGGATATTGATACACAATTCTCACAAGAGGAATGATGAATGGCCAATAAATATGAAAAGCTGTTTAGCCTCACCTATGATCAGAGAGGAACAAATTAAAGCAATGTGTGCCATTTTGTACCTGTCAGATTGGAAAAAAATGAAAAAAAAAGGTAAGCAGATGTTGGCATGGGTATAGGAAAATAGATACCTTTGTATATTCTTAGCGAGAGCATGAGTTGGTATAGATCTTTTTAGTTGGCGTTTGGCAATATCTTTTGAAGTGTTAAATGTTTAATCCTTTCATCAAGCATATTGACTTATTAATGCCTGCTCTGTCCAAGGAAATTCATTGTGGAATTACTGTGATAGTGAAAAATTGGAAACAGCCTAAATAAACATCTATGGTATATCCATACTGTGGAATACTGTACTGTAGTTTAAAATAATAAGATCTCAAGACATACATTAAGTGGAAAAAAGCAAGTGACAGAACAATATATTTTTTTAAAAGCACCAAGCTGTTTTTCTATAAACATGTATACAAAAGTATAGGTGTGTAGAAACTGATAACAGTGGCTAGCTTTGGGGAGGAGAACTGGGCTAGATGAAGGATAATTAAAAGGAATTTTAGCTTTATCTAATTTGTTTGAATTTCCTTTGTTTTAAGTCTACTTGTGAAATTTAACAATATATGTTTTAATGTTCTGATGGGAGAATGTGGAGGATTTGTGTATCTGGTTATCCATGCCAGTCATTTCAGCTCTGCATATGTGGTTCCTACTTGGCTTACTGCTTTCTTTCCTTTGTAACAGGTGGGCTTGGGCATTAGCACTCTGCTGATGTACGTGCCAACTCCTTTGGCTGCCACTCACCAGTCGGGCTCCCTGGCTGTTCTCAGTGCTGCCCTTTGGCTCATGAGTGAACTCCGAAGAGTCCCAAAATAATTCTCAAGGATCAGCTTCCTAGGACTGAAACTGTGCTTCTGAGAGATTATCATCAGAGAACACAAGAACTTGAACTTTTCTGAGAGGATGACCTTGGTATACCAAGTGGTTTCCAAATTGATCAAGTTATTTAAATTGTTTGCCTGTTTTTGGGACAGTCACTGAATCAAGAAAGTCATTAAGTATGATTATGCTAAAGGTTCCTTTTTAAATCCATTACTTTTTGTGTTGAAATTCGGATTTAATGTAGAGAAAGAATTGTCTGTCATTTGCTTCTTAACAGCCTCTGTCTCAGGATTCTTAAATGTTGACAAGCTGTTGGTTCTACATGCATAATCTCTGTCTCCTTGACTTCCCGAGTCCTGGATTCTGCCTATGTAGAAATTCTTTATGGTCTCAACTTCACTTCCATCACGTAAAGATTCAAAGGGATAGATTGGCATACCCTAAAGTAGCCAGATAGCCTTCAGCAAGAAATAGCTGCTGTCTTCTAGTGTTCTGATTTTCAAAACTGGGGAAAGCACTAACCTAGATCCTCCTGAGATAGGGCTGTTACATTACTAGGTGAGATGAATGGAATACAGTATAAATCAGTTCCTGAAAGGGTTTCTCAACAGCCTCATGGATAAGAAAAATATGGCCTTGATGGTATAGTACATGGACATCTATTCAGGTATTTAAACAAACTGTTGATTAATGAATGTGTGATTTTGGCCTCTATTGATATTTCACAGGGCTCTTATTCAACTTTATTTTTTAAATCAGCAGTTTGAATGAAGGCATCAGAAAGATTTGAGAGTGGAGCAACCCAACATTGCTGATGTAATAGAAGACAATTACAACTCAAAACAGTTCCAGAATGGCACCATGAAGATGAAATTAAACAGGTCATAAATGTAGCATCTTCATTTAAATTATAAATAGCTTGTATAAATTTGGGGTAGAGAAAACTGGCTTATCATTTTATATAAAAAAAACTTAGGGGAGGGACTTCAGTTGGACACAGGCTCGACATGAACCAGCCATGGGATGACACTGATAAAAATTAGTGGTGTTTCAGATTTTATCAATAGAAGTGTCACAGCCATGGTCAGAAGACCTCAATGCAAATGCTGCATTTCACTCTGGGTACCACATTTTTTAAGGAGGATATATATCCAGACAAAGGGACCAGGATGGTGAGGAGTCCAGAACGTGTGTCACACAGGGAATACTTGAAGGAACTAGGGATATTCAGCTGGAGGAGAACGTTCGGAGAGAAAACAAGAATCCTGCCCTTGAGAAGTTGAAGCTCCTTCATGCAGAAGAAGGAATGAGCTTCCTTTGTGCTGCAGAGCTGGGAGCAGTGGGTGAAAGTTGCAGAAAGTTAGTTTTTAGTTTTGTAGAAGGCAAGAGTCAATTGGACCAAATCAAATGCCCACGAGGGTCAGGCTGGTGCTGAGTGGCAAACTGGAGAGCACGTACCTGAATAAGGGACTACACTGCTGCTGAGTGCTGGCCTCTTGCTGCTCTGCAGGTCCAGAGTTGTCAGATCTGATTTTTCAAAGAAACTAAACATCCAGATTTTTATGTGAATGCTGTCAAGTCTTTTAGAACATTATGCAGGCTAAACAGATCTGGGAGCCATAAATGACCTAAGATTTGCCCCTGTACAATCGCTGGACTAATGATCTCAGTTCCCTTTCAACTCCAATATTCTCTGGGTTTCAGTGTGACCAACAGTGTATCATTCTCAAATGGTTCTTAGCAAAATACAATTAGTTTGATTCTTAAAAAGTCCTGCCCCCTGGAGCTGGTTCCCAACTTCTCTCATGTTAGAATCTTTCAGAATCCTATCCCCAGCCTCAGTCAAGACCAATTAAATCACAATCTCTGAAAGCAGTAATAAGTGAATTCCCCAGGTGATTCTGATGTGCAAAGTTTGTGAACCACTGCCCTAGGCCTTAATAGCCTAGTTACCTTAGAAAGTTTTGACCACTTTATTCCCATTCCCTCCAAATTTCCACCCCACCCTATCATCTCATTTAATCTGCTTTGTTGATCCCGTTAGTGTGCTAATGGGGTATCACCTCTTCTAGATAGAATTCTCTAAAGAAGGGGAGCTGCAGTCACTGGGGCAGGTTGCCATACCATCATCTCCTGATCCCCAAATTAAGGTTGTTCTTAGTTAATAACAGAGTCTGCAGAGGGCAGCCTGATCCAACTCAAAGAACCACATGCTAATGCTGCTACTGTTCCCTCCAAAAAAGGAGCACTGAATGAATTCAATAAGTTTAAGTTGCAGATGTTTTACTTCATTGTTTCTTTTATTAAAGATGAATAAGTTTGGAAAAACAGATCTGGTTGCATTGAGTTATATAACTGTATTATGCCCATCTATGAGCTCCTGGATATTATCGGAATTATTTTTGTTTGCATTATTCCCAGCACCAGACACATACCAAATATTGCACGAATGAATGGAAAATGATTACAAACTGATGTCCCAGACACTGCTTTCAAAATAAGTCATCATACCTAGAAGATGAAATGGATTTCCCTTAATATTTTCAAAAGTCTCTCAACAATTCTGTCAGTTGTTTTTAAAACATCAAAGGAGATTAATACACCTGGCTTTCTTAATCAACCCAGAATAGCTTTGTCTTTAACTTAGACTGACAAATGCTGTCCATTTTGGCAGGGGTAATATTAGCCACTGCCTAAAGTGATGCTGGCTGCAAAGACCAACACTGATGATCATAATAGCAGGATAGCCAGTTTATCTTCAGCAATCCTTCCAGTCCTGGCATGAATGGTGGGTTGTATACTGGCATGTTTCACATATATACCCATGTCCCTGCATAAGAATGCATCCCCTCTCTAATATGCATTGCACATTTTGTTCAACACTGATTTAACAGTATTTATCAGAATTTCAAGAACTGTTCAGTAAAACTATTATTTAATGTGAAGTGTTAGAAAAACATACAAGCTTAGCAACCCCCAAAAGTGATGCCATGCAGGCAGCCTTTGGTTTTTTAAAGCAAAAAGGGAGTTCTTAGTTGTGGATCATAATAAAAAGATGTCTTTCAACACTGCAGGATCCAATGCTCAAGGCAGAAATCATGGAGGAGACAAGGCATATACTTCAGGACTGCAACTAAAGGGGAATTGTAGGATAAGAATTTCAAACACAGCATAATGACAAATTCCAGAAATCAAAGTGTTTGGGACCCTTGCTAGCAGAGAAAGATTTTTATGAAGGTAGTTAGGGCCAGAGCCTTCACCATCAGCAGTCGTTAGAGGCTAAACTCTGGCAGGTGCTCTGTAGGAGGGGCTGCTTAGGAAAGTATCAGGGCTACTTTACACTGGAGAAGTGGAGAGTGGAGAGGAGTGGTAGGCTGCCACAGGGCATATGAGTGGCTTCACTACTTAAAAAGGAGAGTCTCAGCTTGCCTGAAGTGATGCGTACGTGGCTATAATCATCCCGTGATTCTGAAATTTTTTTCCATTTTGGTCTTTATAAAAATGGCAAGCAACGATTAAATACATTTTAAAAGTAGAAAGCCCTTTAAAAGTATGGGTAATGATTCAATTTTACAAATAAAACGGTATTATTGCTCAGACTTCCAGAGAAACAAAATGGTCAATGGATGTATTCCTCCTCTGTCCCTCTAATAATGGTACTGAGAAATAATGAAATATTAGGGGGAAAAGGAAACATGTAATAATATAAGAGAAGTGTATTCGGATATTAAAAAAAAAGAGTCCTCATTTTTTAACAAATATATTTTATAATACCAACAAATCCTCACAAATTTGTCAGAGCATATGGCCCTAGTGGCAGGACTTGAGATTAGCATAACCTGAGACTAGTTTGGGAGAATTTGAAACATTTGCTGCTACTTCTACCTTAATTCTTAATTCCAACTGAAGTTTCATCACATACCACAGCAAAAAGGGAAATTAGATGCTAGTTCTGAATTCGTTTGAAAAGAAGTCTAAAAACAGCAAGAAGAAACAGCACTCTGTTTCTGTAAGGGAGTCTAGGAACTGCCCAATAATTACAACCAAGTTCCTTAATGAGGTAGCTCTAATAAACATTTATATCTTAAATAATTTAGATTGTAACCATAACATGAATTGCTTGGATGCTGTGGTTAAGAAAATTGCACAAAATTAAGCAAATTGTTTAAAAAAGAGATGTCTAAAATTTTAAATTATTGAAAGATATGAAGCTAGAATGGACGTAGTGAAAACCTGATACTATTTTTAACAAAGCATTTCTTTCATATTTTATTCCTAAATGTGAGCAATCACAAATGAGTATCAGAAGCAGTTATAAAGACTGCGCATGGTTAGTTGCAGTCAGCTGTGTGAAACACACAGTCTTGCAAGAAGATTCTGTCAATGATCATTTCATTGTATTACTACTGTTCTGGGTGTCAATTTCATCATCCGTAAAATCATGGGGGTTAACCAGAAATCTCTAAAGTCTCAGCTTTAAAAATCTCATTTTCTGGAGATTGGTTCAAGATGGAGTAGAAAGACCTGCTGTCACTCCCTCTTGCAAGAGCACCAGAAACAAAACTAACTGCTGAACAAGCATCGACAGGAGGACACTGGAACTCACCAAAAAAAGATATCCCATACCCAAAAACAAAGGAGAAGCCACAATGAGACGGTAGGAGGGGCACAATCATAATAAAATCAAATTCCATAACTGCTGGATGGGTGATTCACAAACTGGAGAACACTTATACCACAAAAGTCCCCCACTGGAGTGAAGGTTCTGAGCCCCACGTCAGGCTTCCCAACCTGGGGGTCCAGCAACAGAAGGAGGAATTCCTAGAGAATCAGACTTTGAAGGCTAGTGGGATTTGATTAAAGGACCTCGACAGGACTGGGGGAAACAGAGACTCCACTCTTAGAGGGCACACACAAAGTAGTGTGTGCATCAGGACCCAGGGGAAGGAGCAGTGACCCCACAGAAGACTAAACCAGACCTACCTGCTAGTGTTGGAGAGTCTCCTGCAGAGGTGGGAGGTGGCTGTGTCTCACCGTGAGGACAAGGGCACTGGCAGCAGAAGTTCTGAGAAGTACTCCTTGGCGTGAGCCCTCCCTGAGTCCACCATTAGCCCCACCAAAGAGCCCGGGTAAGCTCCAGTGTTGGGTCACCTTAGGCCAAACAACCAACAAGGAGGAAACCCAGCCCCACCCATCAGCAGACAACTGGATTAAAGTTTTACTGAGCTCTGCCCACCAGAGCAACAGCCAGTTCTACCCACCACCAGTCCCTCCCATCAGGAAACTTGTACAAGCCACTTAGATAGCCTAATCCACCAGAGGGCAGACAGCAGAAGCAAGAAGAACTACAATCCTGCAGCCTGTGGAACAAAAACCACATTCACAGAAAGAGAGACAAGATGAAAAGGCAGAGGGCTATGTACCAGATGAAGGAACAAGATAAAACCCCAGAAAAACAACTAAATGAAGTGGAGATAGGCAACCTTCCAGAAAAAGAATTCAGAATAATGATAGTGAAGATGATCCAGGACCTCAGAAAAAGAATGGAGGCAGAGATTGAGAAGATGCAAGAAATGTTTAACAAAGACCTAGAAGAATTAAAGAACAAACAAACAGAGACGAACAATACAATAACTGAAATGAAAACTACACTAGAAGGAATCAATAGCAGAATAACTGAGGCAGAAGAACGGATAAGTGACCTGGAAGACAGAATGGTGGAATTCGCTGCTCCAGAACAGAATAAAGAAAAAAGAATGAAAAGAAATGAAGACAGCCTAAGAGACCTCTGGAACAACATTAAATCCAACAACATTCGCATTATAGGGGTCCGAGAAGGAGAAGAGACAGACAAAGGACCCAAGAAAATATTTGAAGAGATTATAGTCAAAAACTTCCCTAACATGGGAAAGGAAATGGCCGCCCAAGTCCAGGAAGCACAGAGTCCCATACAGGATAAACCCAAGGAGAAACATGCTGAGACACATAGTAATCAAATTGGTAAAAATTAAAGACAAAAAAAAATTATTGAAAGCAGCAAGGGAAAATGACAAATAACATACAAGGGAACTCCCATAAGGTTAACAGCTGATTTCTCAGCAGAAACTCTACAAGCCGGAAGGGAGTGGCATGACATATTTTAAGTGATGAAAGGGAAGAATATACAACCAAGATTACTCTACCCAGCAAGGATCTCATTCAGATTCGACGGAGAAATCAAAAGCTTTACAGACAAGCAAAAGCTAAGAGAATTCAGCACCACCAAACCAGCTCTACAACAAATGCTAAAGGAACTTCTCTAAGTGGGAAACACTAGAGAAGAAAAGGACCTATAAAAACAAACCCAAAACAATTAAGAAAATGGTAACAGAAACATACATATTGATAATTACCTTAAACGTGAATGGATTAAATGCTCCAACCAAAAGACACAGGCTTGCTGAATGGATACAAAAACATGACCCATATATATGCTGTCTACAAGAGACCCACTTCAGACCTAGGGACACATACAGACTGAAAGTGAGGGGATGGAAAAAGATATTCCATGCAAATGGAAATCAAAAGAAAGCTGGAGTAGCAATACTCATATCAGATAAAATAGATTTTAAAATAAAGAATGTTACAAGAGACAAGGAAGGACACTACATAATGATCAAGGGATCAATCCAAGAAGAAGATATAACAATTATAGATATATATGCACCCAACATAGGAGCACCTCAATACATAAGGCAACTGCTAACAGCTGTAAAAGAGGAAATTGACAGTAACACAATAATAGTGGGGGACTTTAACACCTCACTTACAGCAATGGACAGATCATCCAGACAGAAAATTAATAAGGAAACAAAAGCTTTAAATGATACAACAGACCAGATAGATTGAATTGATATTTATAGGACATTCCATCCAAAAACAGCAGATTACACTTTCTTCTCAAGTGCACACAGAACATTCTCCAGGATTGATCACATCTTGGGTCACAAATCAAACCTCAGTAAATTTAAGAAAATCGAAATCATATCAAGCATCTTTTGTGACCAAATGCTATGAGATTAGAAATCAATTATAGGGAAAAAAACGTAAAAAGCACAAACACATGGAGGCCAAACAATACGTTACTAAATAACAAAGAGATCACTGAAGAAATCAAAGAGAAAATCAAAAAATACTTAGAAACAAATGACAATGAAAACACGATGATCCAAAACCTATGGGATACAGCAAAAGCAGTTCTAAGAGGGAAGTTTATAGCAATACAATCCTACCTCAAGAAACAACAAACATGTCAAATAAACAATCTAACCTTATACCTAAAAGAACTAGAGGAAGAAGAACAAAACCCCAAGTTAGTAGAAGGAAAGAAATCATAAAGATCAGAGCAGAAATAAATGAAATAGAAACTAAGAAAACAATAGCAAAGATCAATAAAACTAAAAGCTGCTTCTCTGAGAAGATAAACAAAATTGATAAACCATTAGCCAGACTCATCAAGAAAAAGAGGGAGAGGACTCAAGTCAATAAAATTAGAAATGAAATAGAAGTTACAACAGACACCACAGAAATACAAAGCATTCTAAGAGACTACTACAAGCAACCGTATGCCAATAAAATGGACAATCTGGAAGAAATGGACAAATTCTTAGAAAGGGATAACCTTCCAAGACTGAACCAGGAAGAAATACAAAATATGAATAGACCAATCACAGGCAATGAAATTGAAACTGTGATTAAAAATATTCCAACAAAAAAAAGTCCAGGACCAGATGGCTTCACAGGTGAATTCTATCAAACATTTAGAGAAGAGCTAACACCCATCCTTCTCAAATTCTTCCAAAAAATTTCGGAGGAAGGAACTCCCAAACTCATTCTATGAGGCCACCATCACCCCGATACCAAAATCAGGCAAAGATACTCCAAAAAAAGAAAATTACAGACCAATATCACTGATGAATATAGATGCAGAAATCCTCAACAAAATACTAGCAAATAGAATCCTACAACACATTAAAAGGATCATACACCATGACCAAGTGGGATTTAACCCAGACATGCAAGGATTCTTAAATATACACAAATTAATCTACGTGATATACCATATTAACAAATTGAAGAATGAAAACCATATGATCATCTCAATAGATGCAGAAAAAGCTTTTGAAAAAATTCAACACCCAGGGGGCTTCCCTGATGGCACAGTGGTTGAGAGTCCGCCTGCCGATGCAGGGGACATGGGTTCATGCCCTGATCCGGGAAGATCCCACATGCCATGGAGCGGCTGGGCCCGTGAGCGATGGCCGCTGAGCCTGCACGTCTGGAGCCTGTGCTCCGCAATGGGAGAGGCCACAACAGTGAGAGACCCGCGTACCGCAAAAAAAAAAAAAAAAAAAAAAAAAAAAAAATTCAACACCCATTTATGATAAAAGCTCTACAGAAAGTAGGCATACAGGGAAACTACCTCAACATAATAAAGGCCATATATGACAAACCCACAGCAAACATAATTCTCAATGGTAAAAACCTGAAAGCATTTCCTCTAAGATCAGGAAAAAGACAAGGATGTCCACTCTCACCACTAGTATTCAACATAGTTTTGCAAGTCCTAGCCGTGGCAATCAGAGAAGAAAAAGAAATAAAAGGAATCCAAATTGGAAAAGAAGAAGTAAAACTGTCACTGTTTGCAGATGACATGATACTATACATAGAGAATCCTAAAGATGCCACCAGAAAACTACTAGAGTTAATCAATGAATTTGGTAAAGTTGCAGGATACAAAATTAATGCACAGAAATCTTTTGCATTCCTATACACTAGTGATGAAAAATCTGAAAGAGAAATTAAGGAAACACTCCCATTTACCATTGCAACAAAAAGAATAAAATACCTAGGAATAAACCTACCCAGGGAGACAAAAGACCTGTATGCAGAAAACTATAAGACACTGATGAAAGAAATTAAAGATGATACAAAGAGATGGAGAGATATACCGTGTTCTTGGATTGGAAGAATCAATATTGGGAAAATGACTATACTCCCCAAAGAAATCTACAGATTCAATGCAATCCCTATTAAATTACCAATGGCCTTTTTTACAGAACTAGAACATAAAATCTTAAAATTTGTATGGACACACAAAAGACCCCAAATAGCCAAGGCAGTCTTGAGGGAAAAAAACGGAGCTGGAGGAATCAGGCTCCCAGACTTCGGACTATACTACAAAGCTAGAGTAATCAAGACAGTATGGTACTGGCACAAAAACAGAAATATAGATCAATGGAACAGGATAGAAAGCCCAGAGGTAAACCCACGCACCTATGGTCAACTAATCTATGACAAAGGAGGCAAGGATATACAATGGAGAAAAGACAGTCTCTTCAATAAGTGGTGCTGGGAGAACTGGACAGCTGCATGTAAAAGAATGAAATTAAACACTCCCCCAAACCATACATGAAAATAAACTCAAAATGGATTAGAGACCTAAATGTAAGACTGGAAACTATAAAACTCTTAGAGGAAAGCATAGGAAGAACACTCTTTGACATAAATCACAGCAAGATCTTTTTTGATCCACCTCCTAGAGTAATGGAAATAAAAACAAAAATAAACAAATGGGACCTAATGAAACTTAAAAGTTCTTGCACAGCAAGGGAAACTACAAACAAGAGGAAAAGAAACCCTCAGAATGGGAGAAAATATTTATTTTTGAGAAAATATTTATTTCTGAGAAAATATTTTTGCAAACGAATCAAGAGACAAAGGATTAATCTCCAAAATATATAAACAGCTCATGCAGCTCAATAGTAAAAAAAAAAAAAAAAACAACCCAACCCAGAAATGGGCAGAAGACCTAAACAGACATTTCTCCAAAGAGACATACAGATGGCCAAGAAGGAAATGAAAAGCTGCTCATCATCACTAATTATTAGAGAAATGCAAATCAAAACTACAATGCGGGGCTTCCCTGGTGGCACAGTGGTTGAGAGTCTGCCTGCCGATGCAGGGGACACGGGTTCCTGCCCCAGTCTGGGAAGATCCCACATGCCGCGGAGCAGCTAGGCCCACGAGCCATGGCTGCTGAGCCTGCGCGTCCGGAGCCTGTGCTCCGCAACGGGAGAGGCCACAACAGTGAGAGGCCCGCATACTGCAAAAAAAAAAAAAAGAAAAAAAAAAACTACAATGAGGAATCACCTCATACCAGTTAGAATGGGCATCATTAGAAAATCTACAAACAACAAATGCTGGAAAGGTTGTGGAGAAAAGGGAACCCTCTTGCACTGTTGGTGGGAATGTAAATTGAGATAGCCACTATGGAGAACAGTATGGACGTTTCTTAAAAAACTAAAAATAGAATTACCAGATGACCCAGCAATCCCACTACCAGGCATATACCCAGAGAAATCCATAATTCAAAAAGACACATGCACCCCAATGTTCATTGCAGCACTATTTACAATAGCCAGGATATGGACGCAACCTAAATGCGCATCGACAGATGAATGGATAAAGAAGATGTGGCACATATATACAATGGAATATTACTCAGCCATAAAAAGGAACAAAACTGGGTCATTTGTAGAGACGTGGATGGATCTAGAGACTGTCATACATAGTGAAGTAAGTTAGAAAGAGAATAACAAATATGGTATATTAACGCATATATGTGGAAACTAGAAAAATGGTACAGATGAACTGGTTTGCAGGGCAGAAATTGAGACACAGATGCAGAGAACAAACATATGGACACCAAGGGGGGAAATTTGGTGGGGGGGGATGAATTGGGAGATTGGGATTGACATGTATACACTAATATGTATAAAATGGATAACTAATAAGAACCTGCTGTGTAAAAAAATAAATAAAATAAAACTCAAAAAAAATAATGTCTAACCAATAGTCCTAGCACTTTCATAGAATTTTTTATCATATAAGCACATTACAAAAATCAGCAAGTAAGTCAAACAAGTAAAAGTGTAACTCTAGGAAGCTAAAGATGTTTATTTTGTAAAACTTCACCAGTTGGGATAAACTGGGACAGACCAATCTGAATTCGTTGAAAGTATGAATCATGGAATATTTTAATGTGATTTGAACTGGGATTTCAAAGTGTTCACAGGTAGAGTTTCTTAAGCACTGATTTCAATAAATAATTGTCAGTAGCATAAAAAAAAAATCTCATTTTCTGAAATTGATGTATGATGATTGCTTTTGGAAAGTCCATTCCCACCAACCTTAATGTCAGGGACTATGGATAAAGTAGGAAATGACCGCTGGTTCTTTTGGGCAGCCTGATCTTCTAAACCAAAGACCACAATCCTCTTCTTGAAACTACTATATCACTTCTCTACCTTCTCTGCCTTCAGTTCCTTAGGCCAGTTTTTCTCCCTTTGGAACTGGCCTCAGATCATCTTGTCCAGCCATCTTGTTTTATAGATGAGAAATGAACCACAGAGGACAGGTGACTTGCCTGGGGTACCAGAGCTACTTAATGACAAAGCCAGGGCTAAAATCCAAATCTGCTGTTTCGAAGCCTGCTGTTCTTTGCCCTAAATCACACCACCCACTTGTCTTTCACCCCTGACAAAAAGCAGAACACAAAACTATGAGAATAGGGGTGAGGGGGGCACCTAGATAATACCAGTGAGAAGTTATTCTATCTCAAAAATAGAAATATGGGGGTGATAATAAGTGTTAATGCCTAAACTGACTAGCTTAGCAAGTGTTTGGCAGACTCAACCACATTTTAATAATCACTGCCTAAGGCCTCTGAAGTTAAAGAAAGCTCTTAGGCTGAGGAGGGCAGAGGCAGAATACTTTGGATAACATTAGAAGAATAAATACAAGGTTGGGGGAAAGTGCCTAAAATTTCCTAGACCAAGGAAAATCAATTCAAGGAGCTAAGGTACAGAGAGAAAGATGGTATAATTTGGCTTAGAATTAACTGCAACTTAAGTGAATGGAATGCCAAATGATTGGGTATTATACATATTTTTATTACGTTCTCATGATAAGAATTCAGAGAAAAGTGATGGGATGTGCCAACATAAAGAATAATAAAGCCTCACTCCTGTAAGCCACTGGCTCGACTTTGACATTTGTGACCTATCTCAGTAATTAAAGCACTGAAACAGTTCAGGTTCACTGCTGCTGTTATAAGGAAGACTGCTTGGTAAGATTCAAAGGAGCCAGTGGAATGTGAATTTTATGAAATCATAATTATTTTCACATGAGAACCGCTCAAAATGCAGAAATGCAAATAGAAGTCTTTAAAAATCTTTTAAAACTGAGGGCAAAAACAGGGTTAAAGGGAAGATAGACTGTCTGATTCTATAAGTAAGAATATTTCATTTTGAGAAAGTAATATATATAACTGGCACTCAGCAAGGGATAAATGGCTTCTGTTTCTAGCTAATGAGATTTGATTTAAAATATTTAATTGGGAGCAATGGACGAAGCTCAGGAACCAGAACCAAGAGCAAATACTTAGTTTTTCTGAGGGGTATGACAAAAATTCGTCCTTCTTATTTTTATACCATGGAACTCTAAGATGCCTTACTCACTGCAGTAGACAAGCCTAGATCCTATAATATTAAAATAATAAAAGGATATAACACTAAAAAAATTCAGGGCTTCCCTGGTGGCGCAGTGGTTGAGAGTTCGCCTGCTGACGCATACGACACAGGTTCGTGCCCCGGTCTGGGAAGATCCCACATGCCGCGGAGCCGCTGGGCCCGTGAGCCATGGCCGCTGAGCCTGCGCGTCTGGAGCCTGTGCTCCGCAAAGGGAGAGGCCACAACAGTGAGAGGCCCGCGTACCGCAAAAAAAAAAAAAAATCAAAGACTAATTAAAATAAATTAAGAAATACATTTATATGGAAAAAAATGATAAACAGGTATCCTGAGTTTCTCAACTATAAAAAGAACACAATAATCTGAAAGGTTATCATGATGAGCAAATAATATACATAAAATTCTTAAAGATGTGTCTGGTACACAATGAGTGCTTTGCAAATGGTAGCTATTATCATAGCCAGGATGAAGAATAAGTTCTGAGCTAATTAGACTGGACTAATCACCACCTCCTCCATGCTTCAGTTTCATTCTGAGCATGCAGATGTGATCACTGTTAGCCAACTAGGCAGCTTCTGAGATCTTTGACTAGATCACACAAGAAAACCAAAAATAGTATTTGGAAACCAAGGTGAGGGGAAAAGAGTTACCTGAGTAGGCAATGGCTAGCAAAACATGTTATGACATTATTTATAAGCAGCATTCATAAGGCAAGGGGTCACTCACAGTACAAAGATAAGAAGTCAAAGAAAATCAAGGCAATTTAGAAATCTTAAAAATTAAAGGAAGCTGTGACATAAGCCCTAATGAAAAGTAAAAAGTACTTCCAAAGGAACCTGTAAGACTCTTTGCTGGAACCATTTTTATCTAATTTGAAAACAATTCAAGACTCATGATCTTTTCACCTACCAACCAAGAGTCAGTATACTTATTTTCAACCCAGTATAGTTCTAGGAGGATTTGGATTTATTTTTCTTGGTTTTATGAAGCACTTAATTCCTTTCTGCTCCCAGTATGGAATTTATTTTTTAAGAATTCCACTTTCTTTTCCCTTTGAAGTCAAGGACCTTTCCCCTACTCATGTAATTCTAGAACTCAAAGCTGACAAAAAAGAAAACTGTTTTAACTCTGGGAGCATATTCTTGGGCAGGACATTTAAGGCTACATAGAGGAATGGTTATTAACGTATAAAGAAGGTTCCACGGGGATGAAAAAGAAATCCTTGTGCAATTTGAAGGCTAAATGCAGAGAAAAAGCAAAGCTCCTGAAGGGTAGGAGATAAAACTGTAATTACTATGGCTTTTCCTCTCTCCCCATGAATGGAAATGCTGTTTATGACTGAGAAATCTCTTTAAAAATATTCTGAAAGTTGCCAGGTAGATTATTAACAGATTTATCTGTTTATTCCAAAGTTTGGGATTTGCTTCTTTTCAAATATTCCAAGAGTCAAACTGAGAGAACGTCTGTTTCTCAGAAAAACATTAATAAATAAGAGCTTGGATTTATGGCCTTTGTCCACTCTCCTGATACTGTTCTTTCCTTCTTGAAAAACAATCCAAATGCATCCCTACCCAAAATACATATTGATCTTAACAGTGAAATACAGGAACTCTTTTTTTTTGAATCTTCCCACATAAGGACTCATAAAAATAGGCCTAGAGGACAGTGACCTGAAACCAGAAAAATCTAGGTCTCCAATTCCCATCATAGTCTCTCCAACCCTACAAGCACACTTAAGGTTCAAAAAGAAAAATTAATGCCCAAACAGCCTGTGAGGCACATAGACATGGAAAAATTTTCTATCCTGGTCTTACCAGGCATCAGATAACACATTGTTAAAATCGTCAATGGACCATTCATTTAGAAAGGGTTCTAACCTTTTAAAATCACGAACTAACATCAGCAACAGTATGTCGGGGATCTTGGACCACACGCACAATGGCTTCTTTGTCGAGTAAGCAAAGAAGCTGTGTTATTTTGGTTGCCTGGAAATTCTTATTTGTTCCGCTGAACTGCAAAGATCTTGGATCCCTATTAAAGGCTGTGGATCTCCACATAAGTGATATCTCTGTTACAGAGAAAGAAGGGGCTGCTGCACTTGCTAGAATGTCTTCGGCTTTGAATCAGATGCTCCAAGTTTGGTTTCAACCAGACTTCCAGTGTGCCCAATGCCAAACTTCAAGCTTTAAGCAAGGGGAGAAAAGTCTAGATCCCAGGAGCACACCCAATCACTCAGATAAAGGAGCAGAAGCATGCTTCAATTGGACTAAAGTTGGTTCCCTTTGTTAGCACCAATCTCTCATTTAGTTCTTCACAGACTAAATTACAGCTTCTCTCAGAGAAGAGGACCTGGATATTGAGAATGAATTAAAGTAGGTATTAAAGTAGAAATTTCAAGGCCAAATATCCACAAAGTCAGGCAAAGCAGCATCTGAGGCCAGTACCAGAAAGTGGTGGAATTCAATGGGCAGCAATTCTGAATACTTGAGTTCCCCTAGAACCTGTCCAGCCTCATGGCCCAACCTGTACCCCAATCATGGGCACCACCTCCTCGATCCACAGTAAGTCCAGTGGGGTTGAGGCTCGACTTTGTCGGTGGTGAATTCGGCGTAGCCGCAGAAGGTACAGGATGATGGCCAGTAGCACCACCAGGATACAGGCGAAGAAAAGATAGTGGTTGTACACAAAGGAGAGACGGAACCAGCTACCATGGGCTTGTCGGGCACCTTCCTGCCGTAGCTCCCTAAGGAAGAAGGTGGAAAGAAATGTTAGTTTAGGAGAGAAGTATTTATGCCAATTTAAAAGGCCCAGAGGTTTTACCCATTTACTCCATCCATGTAAACATGCTATAATACCAGCTCCACAGAGCAAGCAAAGCTGAAGCATGTCCCCAGGCCCAGAGCTGGTGTGTGTGATTCCTTCTATACCTTCCTTTCCCCGGCCTAGAGGGAGCCTCACAGGCCTACCCCCTCTAGAATCTGGAGGCAAAATTAGAAGCCAAAGAAATGAACAGTAAGACAAGACTGGTCACCTGTCAAATAAGTCTTAACAGTGACCCCATACCACCCTGGCCTACACAGTTTGTAAATATGGTGCGAATGAGTAGGGTGGCCCCTGAATCTAATCAAGAAATCAGAGTATATCTAAATCTTAAAAAAAAAAGTTGCTGTGCTTCCTGAGCATTTAGGATTTATCTAGAGAAAGCTGTCACTTAATCAATTGTATTATAAACCGAAGAAAAAATAGACATGTAAACCTAAGTGCAGTGATCTGTCTAGAACAGAAGCCCTTCTCTCATGGTCCAGATACCAGATCCATTTTCATTCTGTTTGACCTGCAGTGTTTTTTAAAAATGTGAATCTCCAAACAGAAAGACCACATATAAAATATGGGTTTCTGGCTTCTCGACAAAGGAGAGCTGGCAGATGCTGGGACAGCACTTTTGCATGACGTAATCAGCCTTTTGTTTGGGGCACATACTCTCCAGTTCCCCACTTCTCTCACCCACCTGGCTTCTATACTGAGTTTAAAGAAACAGGCACCAAAGATTAAGAGTTCATCTTAGTTTATTTAAAATAGTCCAGAGGAGAGAGCACCTAAAAATTATCCCAAATATCTTATGGTACATAAGAGCAAGACATCCCCTAAAAGCATCTCAGGTCCTTTGTTCTAATTCTGGCCCACCAAAAAGCCTTCCAAGTCAATGACATGATCTCTAGAGTGACTCTACCCATTAGGAAAGATTGCTGTATAGGAACAACATATCCCAGTCCTCCAGTCAGATAGAGATAGTTCCAGAGTAACTTTAGTTCATCAGTCAATATCTTAGAAGTTGTTAGTAAGAGCTCAATTCTAAAGATTGATTTGTTGTAGATAAACAAAACTGAATTCCTGGGAACTCCCTGGCGGTCCAGTGGTTAGGACTTGGCGGTTTCACTGTCGAGGCCGTGGGTTCAATCCCTGGTCAGGGAACTAAGATCTCACAAGCCACGTGGCACGGCCAAAAAAAACCCACTGAATTCCTGAAATTGCAAAGAAGAACATACTCCAGACCAATAATTCTCAGACTTCTTTCTGTTTCAACATGCCTGGTAAGTAATAGTAGTTTCACGTGGCAGTAATAAGGGGCGTTTGGGTGGGTTTTTTGTTTTGTCTTTTTGAGGGGGAGTTTACTTAAGAAATCTATTTTGAGGCACCAACTAACATCCTCTGAGTTCAAGATGCCAGCTTGGTCAGTCCCCTTTACCTGAGTGGTAAGAAGCGTGTTTTATATAAAATGGCTCCCAGTGTCCACTGAACCTCTCGGTCATACACCAGTTGGGCTGTCTGCAGATTTGGGTAGTCATAGGGAAAGTGGAATCCTTCATGAAGAACTTGGTACATCCAAGCTGACTTAAAACACTGATATCTGTGTGACAAAAAATAATTAATTTTTTTTAAAGAAGGAAAAGAGGGACTTCCCTGGTGGTGCAGTGGTTAAGAATTTGCCTGCCAACGCAGAGGACGTGGGTTTGAGCCCTGGTCCGGGAAGATCCCACATGCCGCGGAGCAGCTAAGCCTGTGAGCCACAACTACTGAGCCTGTGCTCTAGAGCCTGCAAGCCACAACTACTGAGCCTGTGTGCCACAACTACTGAAGCCCGCACGCCTAGAGCCCGTGCTCCACAATAAGGGAAGCCACCGCAATGAGAAGCCTGCGCACCGCAACGAAGAGTAGCCCCCGCACGCCGCAACTAGAGAGAGCCCGCACGCAGCAACGAAGACCCAATGCAGCCAAAAATAAAAATAAATTTTTTTAAAAAAAAGAAGAAAAAAAAAAAAAGAATTCAAATGCTTTCTGCATATTCCCACTAGATGTCAAAAAGACCTCTCTTTCCCTGTTTCACCTTCCTCACCTCTAGGTGGAGCCAAATCTGAGCCTCCTCTATGTTAACGTTTACCACAAAAGGGAAGAACACCTCTATGCAATGTAACAACACTATTGTGAGTACGTTTTACTTTTCTTTTTCTTTCTTTTTTTTCTAACAGCTCTTATTTTCAGGGAGAATGCTGAAATATCTACAAATATGATGTTTTGGATTTGCTTCAAAATGACTGAATTGTGGGGTGGGAAAACAGATGAAACAAGAGGGCTGGAAGCTGACAGCTATTAGGAGAGAAGCTGGGTGACAGACATTCAAGAGTTCATTAAACTGTTCTATTTTTGTTTATGTTTAAATTTTTTTTAACTAAAACATTTACAAAATGGGAGAACTGATGAACCAAACTGGCAAAATATTGATATGTGTTGAAGCTGGGTGACAGTTACACGTGGGTTTCTGTTACTGTTCTTTCTACTTTTCTGCATGTTTGATATTTTAATAAAAATTAAAAAATAAAAAGACCACCACTTTTGATTTAAAACCACTTGGAGAGAACACTTTTTGGTAACCACCAGTTTCCCTTGGCTTCACTAAAATAAGCTCACTATTTTGGCCTCTACCCTTCAGAAAATCAAAATCTGAAATAACCAAATCCTCCTTCAACATAAAATCCAATCTGTACTATCACTCGTTCTCTTTCATTCATTGTTCATACACTTTTTTAAAAAATTTAATTTAATTTTATTTTTTTGGCTGTGTTGCATCTTCATTGCTGCGCACAGCCTTTCTCTAGTTGCGGCAAGCAGGGTCTACTCTTTGTCACGGTGCTTGGGCTTCTCATTGTGGTGGCTTTTCTTGTTGTGGAGCACGGGCTCTAGGCACATAGGCTTCAGTAGCTGTAGCACGGGGGCTCAATAGTTGTGACAGGCGGGTCCTAGAGTGCATGGGCTTCAGTAGTTGCAGCGTGTGGGCTCAGTAGCTGTGGCGCGCAGGCTCTAGGGTGCGTGGGCTTCAGTAGTTGTGGTGCACGGGCTCAGTAGTTGTGGCTCGTAGGCTCTAGGGCGCAGGCTCAGTAGCTGTGGTGCACAGGCTTAGTTGCTCCGTGGCATGTGGGATCTTTCCGGACCAGGGCTCGAACCCACGTCCCCTGCATTGGCAGGCGGATTCTTAACCACTGCACCACCAAGGAAGTCCCGTTCATACATTTTAAGGCCACATCTAAGGGAGAAAAGGAAGTTACTTACTTGAGTCGATGCTCATCTGCATGTGATGAAAAGAGGCCATTCTTGAATCTCTGAGTGAGTACTGACCAAGCCATGCCACAGTAATCCTGGAACAACCACAGAGAAATGGTGCAACATGAAATGGGAGGCAAACTGTAAATCCGCCACAGTCATAGCTGTTCCGTTTCTAAAGTTACTTGTGGGATACTAGTTGACAAAGGAAAACAGAAATGGCATATTCATTCACCAAACACAGTGCCAGGTCCTGGGCAAGGCAAGTCCCTGAACTCAGGCCACTGAGTGACTTGAGTTACCTGGGAATAGTCCTTTTTATTCCTATTGCCTCCACATTCACTACGAAGCCTGCCTGACATGGCTCCTGAGCCTCTTAGGCTTCAGATATGGGTAAGGTTAGGACCAGGAGTAGCAACATCAAAAGCCAAACAGAGCTTCATTCTATCCTATGTAGGACTGACATGAGTAGGTCAAACAGATAGAACAGAAAATGGTCAAAGATCTATCACTGGGACTTCCCTGGTGGCACAGTGGTTAAGACTCCGCCTGCCAATGCAGGGAACACAGGTTCAAGCCTTGGTCCGGGAAGATCCCACACGCCGTGGAGCAACTAAGCCCGTGCACCACAACTACTGAGCCTGCGCTCTAGAGCCCGTGAGCCACAACTACTGAGCCCGTGTGCCACAACTACTGAAGCCTGCGTGCCTAGAGCCTGTGCTCTGCAACAAGAGAAGCCACCGCAATGAGAAGCCCGTGCACCGCAACGAAGAGTAGCCCCTGCTCGCCGCAACTAGAGAAAGCCCGCTTGCAGCAATGAAGACCCAATGCAGCCAAAAATAAAATAAATAAAATAAATTTATATTAAAAACAAAAAGATCTATCACTGGCCTGCCTCTGTGTTGTAATTCTCACCAAAGGAATCATTCCTTTTGGTTTGTTCAGTGAACTAACATTTCCTGCATGTCTACTGTATGCCAGGTGCTATTCTAGGTGCCAGGGGGGATCCAGCAGTGAATAAAACAGACAAAAATTTCGTTCCTTACGAAGCTTACTTTCTAGTGGTGGGGGACAGACAATAACCAAATATACATGCATACATACATACATATACACATACATACACAGAGTGGGTTAGATGATGTAAGTGCTCGTGGGAAAAATAAAGCAGGAAAGGGAAATAGGTAATATTGGGGAGACCTGCAATTTTGTATAGGATGGCCAAGGAAGGTGTCACTGGGACGATAACAGTTGAGTCAAAGTTAAAAAAAAAAAAGGGCGAACGAAATCATCTTTTACCTAGGAAAGAAAACATATTAAGCCACTAGCAGTTTGGGCAAGTAATAACTTGAGCCCTTTGATGTTCAAGAGAATAGGATTTGAGGAAGTTTTAAAATGAGAGAAAGATTCAGGCTATGGACGCTTAGGGGACGCTGGAAAGGAAAGGGAATATGAGGGTATTCCTAGAGGCAAGGGCAAATACAAACCAGGTTTTCCTCAATATTTCTTAGAGACTGCCTTTAGAGAACAGAATAGTACAAACACTGCAGATATTATTCCTTTTGGAAGCCTTATACCAAGCGAACCTTAGAGAATTCTAAGAAAGCAGAAGGGAAAGAATAAAAAATATAAGAGAGGACAGATCTCCCCATAAATTTTTCTGATAAAAGAAACAGGGCTTCCCTGGTGGCGCAGTGGTTGAGAGTCCGCCTGCCAATGCAGGGGACACAGGTTCGTGCCCCGGTCCAGGAGGATCCCACGTGCCACGGTGCGGCTGGGCCCGTGAGCCATGGCTGCTGAGCCTGTGCATCCGGAGCCCGTGCTCCGCAACGGGAGAGGCCACAGCAGAAAGAGGCCCGCGTACCGCAAAAAAAAAAAAAAAAAAAAAAGAGAGACAGATATACAAAAATTAAAAAGAGATGAATCCAAATTAAAGCAGACACTGTAGAAAGCTAGCTAAACTTTTACCTGTCCAAATAACTAATGTTTTAAACCTATAAGATGCTTAAGTCCTAAATGTGCTCTAAGTGCATGTTTACTTCTTCTGCAATTTAAATGCACTATCATTGCTTTTTGCAACATCTTTTTAATATTCTAAGTGACCTTATACCATCCTTAAAACTCAAGGTAAGAAAATGAAAGTGCACTTGCCCACCTGTGTGACATCATCTCCAAAAGCACATTACACCTGGGAGCAACCAGTAAGGGAAAAATACCTGGAGATGACACTTTTGGCCACAAACAGTAATTAAGAGTATTGGAAAGCTGGAGGAAAAACCATTAACCACCATGACAATATTAGACCTGGGTGATAATTTGGGTAATAGGACACCCGTGGAAACCTAAGCTTAATTAATTAGAAGGCAGTATAGCACAGCAGGTTCCTTAACTTCTCGAAGTCCACCTCCTCATCTGTAAAATGAGGGCTCACAGGGCTCCTGCCAAGAATCCAGTGAGATCATGCATGCAAAGCCCTTCACACGGCATCTGGTACAAAGTCAGGCGTACAATAAATGGCTGCTGCCAGGATGAGTCACTTTATTATTAATAATTTACCTGAGCAGCCTTGGCAAACGTTGGCCCGTGGTAGCGGCCACCGATGCGTAACACATCCTCTGTACAGTAAAAGAACTCGGAGAAACCGTAGAACTCGCTGTTGTTGAAGTCAATGGGTGACTGGTAGATGCCGTTCAGTGAGGCCTGGCTGGTGCTGGAGCGAGCCAACAGGGGGCTCAGCATGGCCCCACAAGCCACCCAGTCCCCTCTTCCTCGGACATGAAGGACCTGGCTGTTCCTTTCCACCACATCTGTGAGTCCCACAGGCAGGCAGGGATCGAGAAATGGATTGTCAGGACTCAGACCTGTCTTCTGGCCCAGCAACCTGTCACAATCACAAGAACAAACAAAACACATCACTACTGTACTCAGCCTCCTCTAAGATGCTTCCCAGATATCTTGTTATCTTTCTACATGACACCCCTAAAAACAAGGATGGAGTGTTACCACGTAGTTGTGTCACGTGAACATTTAAATTATGCAAATTCAATTTAGAAAAAGAAAGAAATATGGCAGTGATTTTGTTCAACCTTTTAGTCAACATGTATATTTCCCAATGTATAGTGAAATTGGAGATGTGAATCTGCTGTTCTCCCTCTGGTCTTCATTCCCATTTGCCTCTTAAAAGTGAAAAGATCTCACCATTCTGAGCGCAATTCTAATGTTTAAAAAAACAACTGGGAGGAGGTGAAGTGGGAAGGGCTGAGGAGTGTCCTGAGGCAGGGACCATGGCAGTGGTGCAGTGGCGATAGGTGGCAAAAGTGACCGAGTACATGCCCAGTTCTGAGGGGGAAGGGAGGGGCAGGTTTTGATTCCCATCACGGCCATCACACAGCTCTGATTAATTAAAGTCTGTACTTGTCTAGCAACAGTATTCTCATTCCTAAAGAGATTAATATGCAGATCTGGCCAAAGATGGAAATTAAGTAGAGACCAAATAACTTGGCCAACTACAGTTAATTACTCATGAGTTCCTAAGACAAATGTTGAAGAGTGGACTTCGTGGGATGAAGATGCACCCACAAGTGTAGAGACTGAAGGAGGGAATGGGAATGTGGCAACACAACAAAATGCTTTGGAACAAGTGGAACCTACTTTAAAGATGTGACACCACCCATAAGGAAAACTCAGAAAATTATTAAAAAGAGAGAAACATTAAGTTTTAACATCCCAGGAAGCACAGGTTTCTCTATAGATTAGTAGATACACAAGATGAGTAATCAATCTTCTGAACTAGGTAACTTAGATACATGGTAAAAAAAAATACCAATGCATGAGAAGAAGATGATGCAGCCTCTTCCGAGGCAGCAAAAAACATGATACAGAGATAAAAGAGCAGCAAAACAACAAAGGAAGGAAATGGAAGAGGAAGCACAGTGGCTAAAGTTGGTGTGAAACTTTCATAGTAATTGTTCTTCAGATGCCATAGTGTCAGCAGGAGTGACCTGAACTCCATAACCCAAGCAACATTTGTATGGATTTAAGAGTACTTTCAGAATACAAACACACTGCTTGGTTTTAATGCATTCATCAATCATCCAGATAACAGGATTCTCCCAAAGCACCTTGAACTCTTAGGAGTTTAGACTCAGAAAAACAAAAAAGACTTATGAGACAATATTTTCTTTAACATGCTCCCAATATAAGGCAATTGACTACTGTAGAGAAATTATTACAAATGGGATAAACCAGTAGCTCTTCAAGCCACTGTTTCCAGCTAAACAAATGGGGGTAAATAGTTTTATGGTGGAAAAGAACTCTGCTCTCTATTATGCTTTCCTTTAATGTGCATAATGATAAAAATAATTTTAAATGCTAAAAAACCCACAACTATTTGTACATTATGGTCTAAATACTTCATCTGGTACACAATGAAGAATCAGTGGTCTGTCCAATGCTAGAGGAAAAAATGTCTATTCTGGACTTAAAGAGAATATTTTAAAGGCTAATTTTAACTACTATTTTAAAGGCTAATTTTGATTAAGATACTTTTAATCTTTTATGCACACTATGGAACCTTAAGTCCCACGTAAGATGCAACTCCACTGTAATTCAGAAAACATGTCCTGCACACTTCCATGTATTGATAGAATGAACTTCCAGTAGCTACATTGCACTGCACAACTTAAATTGGTGACTTAATTGATCTCACTCATCCTGTGATACCATGTCTGAAGATGGGCACAGCAAGAAGTCACCACAATAAGCCACTGTACATTTTTGAGTCTTAATAACAAAGATTAGAAGGCACTCTCAAGCAGATCAAGTGGGACTACTAATAGAGGGTCTCTAAAAGATGCTACCCCATTGGCAGGGGTGGTCAGAAAGGAGGAAGCAAGGACGTATCTATCTAGTAGGATGTAACCATTTTTTCCTAATATCTGCAGCCTGACAACATTCTATTTCAGAATCACAGATCCCATGTCAAACATACCTGTTTTTGTTAAGAGTTTCATTCATCACAAGGTCTTCATAGCGCTGCCGGGCAAAGTTGCCCCCGAATCCCAGAAAGGTTGTGACGTAAACCCTATACACATGTTCAGTGTGTTGCACATCACAGCCCAGGTTGAACTCGGCCAGCAAGATCTTCGCAGCTTCTTCCTGTAATACGATGTAAAGGGAACTTTACTTTTGGTTGACTTCTAGAAAGGTGTGACATTGCTAATACACTAGATTTCATCTGCTATGACTACTCTTTAAAACGTCTTGTAGCATTCTTTCATCCTCACAGCATTATTTTAAACAAAGACATAAAATGACAAGACTACACAAAAAGGAACAAATCAGAGACTAAATAACAAATTAGAGACTAAAATACTTTCTGTAGTTAGACAGAAGGTAGAATCATTACAGATGATGTCATTATCTGGCGTGTACTTTTCTGATTTTCCAATTCTCCAAAATGGGAAGGTACTATTTTTATAATCAAAAAAAAAATCCGGAGACACATAGTTTTTTGAGGCAGAAGCTTGGTGTGTCCCCCTAGTTTTTTGAGGCAGAAGCCTGGTGTGTCCCCCTTTGCTATCCTTTTCTACTTCACCCAAAAAGAAAAAAAAAATCCTTTGACAAAAATAAATTTAAGGAATTTGAGAGATCATCATGAGATCTATTCTATGGCTTTTTCTAAAACTATTTAAGATGCCTTAATATTCCCTGTGACAGATTTGAGGATTAGAAAAGTTCAATTTTATTGTACCTCTGTTTTTGTTTTTTTTTTGACTTCAGGTACAGAGGTTGAATTAGTCATATTCCTCAGTTCATGGCACACTATCATGGCAAAGCCCCACTTTTATTTTATTTATTTACTTCCTTTTATCCTCATACTCACTGCCATTCTGGCTCCTGCCACAGGCAATCATTCTAATGTGCTTAATATGTAGTATTTGTTTGTATGTATTGTTGCAAAATGGGATTGTTTTGAATGTATTTATTTTAAATTTCTGAAAATGCTACTGTGCCCAGCAATTCCACTCCTAGGTATATACTCAAGAAAACTGAAAACATGTCTACACAAAAATGTGTACATGAGTGTTCATAGCAGCGCTATCCATAATAGCCAAAAACTGGAAACAACCTAAATGTCCATCAGCTGATGAATGGATAAACAAAATGTGTCATGGTCACACAATGGAATGTTATTCAGCCAAAAAGGGAATAAAGTACTGATATCTGCTACAACATGGATAAGCCTTGAAAACTTTTGCTAAATGAAAGAAGCCTGACATAAAAGGCCACATATTTTATGGTTCCATAGGCAAATCCATAGGGACAGAAAGGTTAATGGTTGTCAGGGCTGGGGAGAGGGGAATGGTGAGTAACTGCTAATGAATATGGGGCTTCTTCTTTTTTTTTTTTTTTTTTTTGCGGTACGCGGGCCTCTCACTGTTGTGGCCTCTCCCGTTGCGGAGCACAGGCTCCAGACGCACAGGCTCAGCGGCCATGGCTCACGGGCCCAGCTGCTCCGCGGCATGTGGGATCTTCCCGGACCGGGGCACGAACCCGTGTCCCCTGCATCGGCAGGTGGACTCTCAACCACTGCGCCACCAGGGAAGCCCGGGGCTTCTTTTTGAGGTGATGAAATGTTCTGGAATTTGACAGTGGTGATTGCACAACTTTGTGAACGGTACAAAAAATTAGATATTTAGGATTATTTAAAATGTTTAAAGTGCTATTGTGTTATGTCTCTTTGTTTCTTTCCTTTCTTTACTAAGCACAAAGATCCATTATATTGCTATGTACACATCTAACTTGTTGCTTGCAAATATACTTTCTATACCAGTGTTGCTTTCTAAGTCTGCACACACACAAAAAGCCATTTGTTTAAGACTTTAAGGCTCAATGCCACCTGTCACTTATTCCTTAGTATCAGAACCATGCCTTCATTTTACCTGTTGAATACATACTAACAAATATAGACTAAACAGTCTCATAACCTAGTTCCCCAAATCTGCAACCCCACCACAGACAATCTCTTCTGAATGCCAAACCCACATTTTCAACATACCCAAAATTGAACTGCTTGGTGATAGGACTTCAGAGCTAGAGACCAGAAAGATACTCTCACCCAAACCATACCTGTGTGCTTAGCATCAACCCTGCCCTTTCCCCCGTGGTCTCTCTCTCTCAGTGACTAGGTTCTTCACCCTTCCAGTTACCTAAGCTGGACCCTCAGCATCTGGCCATCCCTTCCTGCCCTACCCACATCACCATGTTACACTGTTTTTTTACTCCAAAATATCCCTTGAAATCTGTCCCCTCCCTTCCATTTCCACTTACACTGTCTAGTTTAGCTCTTTAGCACTTCTCACCCAAGGTTCCCCAACCTACAGTTTTTTCTCCTGACACCAAAATTATTTTCTTAAAAAATAGATTGGGGGGCTTCCCTGGTGGCGCAGTGGTTGAGAATCTGCCTGCTAATGCAGGGGACATGGGTTCGAGCCCTGGTCTAGGAGGATCCCACATGCTGCGGAGCACCTAAGCCCGTGAGCCACAACTACTGAGCCTGTGCGTCTGGAGCCCGTGCTCCGCAACAAGAGAGGCCGCGATAGTGAGAGGCCCGTGCACCGCGATAAAGAGTGGCCCCCCCGCTTGCCACAACTAGAGAAAGCCCTTGCACAGAAACAAAGACCCAACACAGCAAAAATAAATTAATTAATTAATGTCAGATACAGGCTTGTGACATCCTCTGTCACATAGGGGAGGATGTAAGTCAGGCACCCGCAGATAAGCAAAGCTTTCACTTTAAAAAAAAAAAAAGAAAAAAAAATAGATTGGAACTCAGTCACACAATTAACATATAGTCACAAAATTCAGAGCTGGGGACCTTCAGAGTTTAATTATTTCACAGATGATGAAACTTAGGCCCATATGACTGCCCTACTCAAAAACCTTTGCTGGTTCCCCACTGTCTACAGATAAAAAAGCCAAATCCCCTAGCATGGCACCCAAGACTCCTTATGATCTAACTTCATCTTATCTTCCCAGCCTTCCCTACTACCACACTTGAAAATCCCATACTGCAACAGGCTATTCATCATTACCTGGACATTCTGGGCTCTTTGCTGTTTTCTGTGCCTTTGTGCATACTGTCACCTCCATGCAGATGGCCTTCCCTCAACCTCCACTATGCAAAAGCCTGCTATCATCCAAGGCCCAGGTAAATACCTTACTTTCCACGAAGGCAGCATGGAAGGCTCCTATTCAAGCCTTTGCAAATGGGGTTGACCCTGCCAGTCCCCACATTGCTGTGGCTCTCTGTTTAGACCCAAGGTTCTCAACCGGAGGTGATTTTGCACCCCCAAGGGCATCTGGCAATGTCTGAAGACACTTTTAATTGTCAAAACTGGGAGTTTGGGGGAAGTACGGGCGTTGCTGCACCTGATAGAGGCCAGGGATGCTGCTGAACATCATGTAACACACAGAACAGCCCTCCACAACAAAGACTTATTCAGTCCCAAATGCCAATAGTGCCAATGATGAGAAACCCTGGTTTAGATCAAATTACAACACTGTCATGGTCTGCCTGTTATCACAGGCTGTCTCCACTGATAGATTATAAGCTTTTGGGGGCAGTGTAACATGTCTTATTTCTTGCACATACTAGGTGCTAAAAAATGTTTTATTTCTTTTTCCTCTGTATGATGAAACTTCTCCCTCAAAATACATTTTTACATTCTAGTCAGGTAAGGAATAACAGAAGCACAAGGATGGAATCATCAGTAAAGGAAAGGGAATAACATTTAATTAACAAGTATGTAATAAATACTGTACTCCAGGATTTATATTATCATGTTTAATCCTTAGGCAACTCTTCCAGATAAGTAGTATAGTTATAATTGCTACAATGTATTAAACGTTATTACGTGCTAGGCAGCTTGCTAAGTGCTTTATACACGTGGTATTATTTCATCCTCACAACTTTATGAAGTAGATACTATTATTATTCTCTTTTTACACACGAGGAAACTGAGGCTCAGAGAGGTAACCAACCCAAGATAACACAAGCTAGCAATGATCTGAACCAACATTTGGACCCAGGCCATTTGGTCTAAGTCCAAACATAGTGCCCTTCCTTCTCAAAGACTGGCATTCCTAGCCACTGAATTCCCCCAAAAGGTAAAATACCTGTTGTGGAGAAAGGACAGAAGTTGAGGTAGGAACTTCATAAGCAATTTGGAGAGAGGCTCCTCCCATATCCAGTATCCCTACTGTCCTTCTGCGTCCTGTTGCCAATTCCTGGGGAGCCTCGGCATCTGATTCTGAAATAAATAAGAGAACAGAAGGGGTCTAGTAATTAAAAGCCAAAATTAAGTTTAAAGGGAAAAAAAACCAGAAATCCCTTAAAAAATTGAAAGCAAACTGAGATAAATTAATCTAACTGTACCAACTATATATTATACAAAGAATTACTTTAAGTGACTTAAAACATGGTATTTTGACTATGTATCTCTTGTAGAATATATCTTAATGACAAAAGAAACAAATAAACTGCATTCCAGTAGTTTTATTGGTAATACATTATTGGTATTATTATTGTTAAACAATTAAACATATATTATGAAATAAAGTTAAATAAATGTTTATGTAAACAGCTTTAGGAACAAATATTCAGCATAAGAGAAAAAGGATTTGATTTTAATATAAAATGAAAGAAATTAAACAATAATCTTATAATCTTAAATATGAATCAGAACTATCACTATGAGATCATGATTTATTTTTCTTTTTAAAAAAATACAATTTCCTAGCTCTGTCCACTGAAAAGGCCTAGAAGCGATGAGAATCCAGGAGCAACGAGCACCGCTGTTGTCTAGACCACAATCTCTAAACATCATTTTCCACTAAAAGAAACAAGGGCTCCTTAAAAAAAAATGGCTGATGCTGGGGTCTAATAGTAGAAAAAATACAAGATGAGCATAGAATACCATCGTATGCCAATATGCCAGGGAAACAGAAAAGACTACCGGGATCATGTTAAAAGGGCACAAGAGCCAACTTAAATGTGCTCCTACCGGCCAATGATGGTAAAATTTGAGCACCAAAAAGAATAATGATGTGATGGACTGCAATGCATCAAATAAATTAAAATCCGCAAGTTCATAAGGATACTGAAAAAAAAAATTCACTGGTTACCTTCGGAAGTTGCTAGGACACCAGCTCATTATTCAAAAACTTGATAAATAAAAGCAAAGAATCAAGGGTTCATTCTGTTTTTCCCGTAGGAACTATATTTCAGGATAACCAAATGGCCAATGAAGAAAATTCCATTATATAAAAATCCTAACTGTTAAATGCAGAAAGAATGACAGAATTAGAAAAATCACCATTCTGCAACCTCTAATGAGAAAACAAATCTAAGTAATGATCACAATTGGCTGCTATAACCATTAGGTGAAAAGTGGATAGAAAATTTTTATAACAGATCAGATCAGACTGACAATACCTGAACCCTGAACACCTGTTCAGTCTTAACATGACTAAAAGTAAGACAACCAGATATTACAAAACTCCTGATGTGATACAGCAGGAAACAGCACCACCTATGATTTATTCTTGCCAAAAGAACTGAATCTAATCAAGCTTCTATACCTAACCTCCAGTTTACAGAACAAAAGCGGGGGAGGGGAGGAAAAACATGTTAAAGATCCCACAAAGATTCAGTCAACCAAAGCCAGAATGTGGCAAATTCATTCCATCAAGTGACCCCATTTTGGTTGTTTTTTGGTTGTTGGGTTTTTGTTGTTGTTGTTGTTTGTTGAATGATTTGGAAAAAAGAGTTTGGGGGGAAGGTTAACTGTTATAGATTAAAAGAGACCTATCAATCAAATGTAATTTGTGATCTATGTTCAGATTCTGATCTGAACAAGACAACTACAAATAAATATTCTTGATACAATCGGGGAACTCTCTACCTGGGTATGAGATGGTTGTTATCAATACATGATATTAGGAATTGTTAACTTTGTTAAGTTTAAAAATGGAACTGAGGGGGAATTCCCTGTCTGTCCAGTGGTTAAGACTCCACGCTTTCACTGCTGAGGGCCCAGGTTCAATGCCTGGTTGGGGAACTAAGATCCCACAAGCTGCATGGCATGGTGCAGCAAAACAATTTAAAAAAAAAAAATCAAATAAAAATGGAACTGTGGATATTTTTGTTGGTTTGTTTTGAAACTCCTTATCTATTAGAGGTATTACTGAAGTACATGAAGACAAAGTGATTATGTGTGGTGTTTGCTTTTAAAAATCCAGTAGGGTTACAGCAGAAAATAACACAACATTGTAAAGCAATTATACTCCAATAAAGATATTAAAAACAAAATCCAGTAGGGAAAAAAACCTGTGTTGTATGGAAGGAGTGTGGGAACAAAACAATGGCAAATTGTTAATAACTGTTGAGACTAGGTAATGGGTTCATGGAGGTTCATTTTATGAATTACTCTACTTATGTGAATGCCTGAAACTTTCCATATTAAAAAGTTAAAAAGAAATAAAAGAAAGCAAATTAGGACTGGGAAATGAAGCATCTTAAGTTTTGAAAAAAAAAGAAAAAAAAGAAAGAAAACTCAAAATTAGCACTTACATGCTACTGATAGGTTATGACATAAACCTTCAGCCCTTAGAACTGTCATAAGAAGACAATACTACTCACCATCCTCATGGTCGAATCTTCCCAAAACAAAGTTGATTCCAATCCATGCATAAACCCCTAAGTAAGAAATATAAAAGCCCTTGCTTAATTCTCTACTGCTATAGCATGTATATACCTCTCCCAGGGCTGCTCTTTTCCTCCTTTTCTTGGAAAAAAAGTGATAACCGTATTTTATTCCACACTCTCAGTGTATGAATTTAAAATCTTTTATCTTGTGATGTTTTTCCCTTTTAAACTTATTTGCATTTTCTAAATTTCTTACAATGAATAGGAATTAATGTATAAAAATAAACGTTAAAAGATAAAAATCTTGGAGTTGTAGTTCTGGGCAAGCACACTCACCCTGTCTCCCCACTGACTACAAGTATAAACTCTGGATAGAATATTTGGAGCAGCTTTCTGAGAACTCTGATAGTGGGCACACTGGGACAGAGATCAGACTTTAAAGGACCACCAAAACCACAGTGAGTTTCCCATTCTTCCCCCTCAGATACTGCCTGGCCTGGACTCAAAATCAGCTTGAAATACAAAAGTACACACCAGATGTGGACAGAAAGAACTTCAAGACCTTGCTTTGTGGTCCAAGGATCAGAAAAGGGGACTCCAAAGGTTCAGAAAGAGTGGCAAGAAATTCCTTGCTTTTTTAAAAATTCTGTTCTCTCCTACCCCAGGCAATCCTGCAACAGCAGAGGTAGAGACTGGGTAGATGCCTAAACCTCTGAGAGATGTGAATCCTTCTTTCTGACCAGAGGAGCTACAGCCTCAAGAGCTGGGGCAAATCCCTATTGCTCTTTTTTTCTCCCTCTGTCCTCTACCACTTAGCCTTGGATATAGATGCAGTCATGGGAAATGCATGGCAGAGTGGGCAAATTAAATCCCTGGCTTTCTGACCTAAGGACCATGAAAGTGAACCTCAGGGAACCAGAAAGTATTGGGGAGACTGTGGAGAGTGGGGAATAAACTGGTGTAGGAACTCCTGGGCTCACATGCATGATCTGACCCTAAACAACATATCAAAGCTTTTGAGAACTGACATACTGGCTAGTCAACACATTTGTATGGGCTGTGCCCAGGTTCAGACGGGCCACTGGCTGGCACACACATGGGACAAATCCAAATAGCCGTGCTAAAGCTTTGAAAAATGAATCAGCAGAATCACAGCCCACAGAAGCCAGGTCAGAACTTAAGGCTTGAACCTAACCAGTCTGCTAAGACAAAAATTAACATTCTCTTTATGATAGAAACAAGACCCAGGGTCTAACAATGTAATATTCAAAATATCCAGGATACAATATAAAATGACTTGTCAGGGCTTCCCTGGTGGCGCAGTGGTTGAGAGTCCGCCTGCCGATGCAGGGGACACGGGTTCGTGCCCCGGTCCGGGAAGATCCCACATGCCGCAGAGCGGCTGGGCCTGTGAGCCATGGCCGCTGAGCCTGCGTGTCCGGAGCCTGTGCTCCACAACGGGAGAGGCCACAACAGTGAGAGGCCCGTGTACCAAAAAAAAAAAAAAAAAGACTTGTCATACAAAGAACTAGGAAAATCTCAACCTTTCCAATCTCAAGGGAAAAGATGCCGACCCTGAGATGACACAGGTGTTGGAATTATCAAATAAAGCAGCTATACAGCCAGGAAATAAGAGCAGTCTTCCAATGAATGGAAAGATAGAGTCTCAGCAAAGAAATGGAGTAAAACCAAACGGGAATTTTAGGACTGAAAAAGGCAATACTGAGATTGAAAAAGGTGAATCTTTTCCTTTATGTGAACTGCAACTAGAAAACAAAAGATTTTCTGTTTTTCAAGAAATTGAAACATAATTCATCATACAGGCCACATTTGGGCTACATGAGAACATGCATTCAACTCCACCCCAAAACTACAAACCCCAAGTGCAAGCTTTTACTCCTCAAGGCCCAATACCTTCCTGCTTCCCAGAGATCACTTCTGCCTGAGACTGAGAAAAGAGGAAGTCAAACTCCAGAGGTAAATCTTTCACTAGATCAGCCAAGATAGCCAACTGCTTCCTGCAAGAAAGAACAAAAAACCTGAGTTAATGGTTAAACTCTCTTCTCACAAACAACCTCAACTTGACCTTCCACTTAGCCTTGTTAGACCTCACTGTTCACCTACCCAAGACACTTGATCCCTGCTTCTGTTTGGTACCCCCTTCGAGATTTCAAAGGTTTAAAATTACTCAAAAGTATAGCCTCCTCAGGGCAGGAATAAAGACATAGACATAGCGAATGGACTTGTGGACACAGGGCGGGCAGGGTGGGGGGAAGCTGGGGCAAAGTGAGAGTAGCATCGACATATATACACTACCGAATGTAAAATAGTTAGCTAGTGGGAAGCAGCAGCATAGCACAGGGAGATCAGCTCAGTGCTTTGCGATGACCTAGAGGGGTGGGATAGGGAGGGTGGGAGGGAGATGCAAGAGGGAGGAGATATGGGGATATATGTATGCATATGGCTGATTCACTTTGTTGTATAACAGAAACTAACACAGTATTGTGAAGCAATTATACTCCAATAAAGATCTATTTAAAAAAAAAGTATAGCCTCCTTCTTAAAAGGCAATATGGTAACAGTAATACTTATCCTTTATACAATGTTACAATTCAAATAGTATTAAAAGATGAGACTATGGTTCTATGCCTCTCACAGGCTAAATATGGATAAGCTACAGGAAACTGAAACACAGTTTCATAATCTATAAAACAGATGTAATTACGTTATTCCTAACCACTATGAAAGGAGGCTGTTAATTTGAGGAACACAATCTCATCCTTAGATCTCACACAATACAGAAAAAGTGTCTCACATCACCACATAAGAAGCGCTGTTTGGCCCACAAATTTTTACATGATCCTTTACATTAACAATGAACTTTTAAACCTCCTTTTCCATATTTCAAGGGTTGATTTTTTTTTTCTTTATAAAAATCTTATCATTTGGAAAACCCAGACCAGGATCAAAATCCAAAGGTCATAATTTGGGGATGACGCTTGAAGCTTAGTATCTACAGCGCTGTTTTGTCCTCTAAAGTTTTATGTTATTAGTATTATCAGATAAAAACAAGCAAAGAAACAAAGCTAGAAGTAATCATATAAATCTAGAGACAATGCTGGTTAAAAATAAGAGCAGTTATCTTGGATTTTTAAAATTACTCATTATAAAAATATTCTGCTGGCTATCCTGGTTGCCAGCATGACTTGGTGAAGAATGTTATTAGCACTTGAAAGTGAAAATTACATTTAAAGTAATAATCTTCCAATATATAACGTCATTGTTATACACAAGAAATTTTTATGATCAAAATTTCATTTGGGGAACTAGAGGTGCTATTTTGCCCTCCTTATTGGATATGGTTCTAAACTACCCAAAGAAGAGGGCTTGCTGGTTTTGATGATGACATGGAAGAATGGGTACCAACACACACTGCTGTTTGGAATATAAATTACTGGTACAACCTTTCTAAAGGGCAATCTGGGACTAGGTATCAAGGTTTTTAACGTGCTTAACCTTTGACCCAGCAACTACATTTTAAGACATTTATTGCAATGAAATCATCAGATAAGAATACAGAGAGAAAAAATACTACAGCATTATTTATAACAATGAAAAACTGGAAATAACCTAAATGCATGTATATCAGTAGTGACTGGCTAAATAATTTATGGGATAGTCATGCAATGTAATAGTACACAGATGTTAAAAGAAATGAGGTCAATTTATATCTACATGTATTGACATGAAAAGATGTCCAATATATTTTGAGTTCCAACAGGTTACAAAACAGTACATATAATATGATCCCAATTTATGTTAATAAACAAAACACTATTCATGTATTACACAGGATAGGACAGAACTTTCATTTTCTAAAATTCAATATTGTTTCTTTATTAAAAAAAAACATTTTATGGCAAAACATTGACAATTGTTGAAGCTGGGTGGCAAGTAAATGCGGATTCATTACATCATTCTCTCTACTTCTATATACATTTAGAATAAAGTTTTTTTTCTTAAATTATCACTTCGTAATTCTTTAAAGGTATTTCCATCACAAACTAAAAAGGCAGTGGAACGAATTCTGTTAGTCTAGGCCTTCGGCAAAAAAAATAAAACCTAGTGCTAATAAATCCAAAATACAGTCCAGGGGATTCAAACCCATTTTGAATATTGCTCACAAATGCTAATAAATTAACAAAGCATTAATTATACAAAACAGGTTCTTGCAGTGACTGTTAAACTTACGTCAACAACTATAGCTACCTTAGAGGTAGCAATGATTTCATAAGCCCAGGGTAGATCTAGGCATTATTAAAAGAGCTGATCAAAAAACAAGTTAGGGCTTCCCTGGTGGCGCAGTGGTTGAGAGTCCGCCTGCCGATGCAGGGGACACGGGTTTGTGCCCCGGTCCAGGAAGATCCCACATGCTGCGGAGCAGCTGGGCCCGTGAGCCATGGCCGCTGAGCCTGCGCGTCCGGAGCCTGTACTCCGCAACGGGAGAGGCCACAGCAGTAAGAGGCCCGCGTACCGCAAAAAAAAAAAAAAAAAAAGTTAAAGGCAAGTTCTTTAAAAATTCTTAAGATAAAATAATTACTAATATTCAGAGCTTCCACGATGACAGGGAACATCTTAGACAAATGGGGTGGAGCTACATAGTTGATTTTGTTTAAATAGAAACTTCTTTGACAAACAGAGGAAAGGCTGGGCAGTGCCAGGAGATGAGGCAATCCTCTCCTTTGCTCCAGACACACAAACTGTGGCCATTTCATCACCCTGCTGGTTGGCTCTGCCTTTTTGACCTCCGAGTCAGCTTTTTCTCTGGCCCTCCACCCTCCTTCCTTGTTTGTGAGACCTTAGTCCATTCACAGCCCTGTGATGTGGCACCACCTATGTCATCCATACTCTTCACATGGTTTCTAAAAGTTTGAGTGATTCATTACTTATGTCAAAAACAAAAATTCTAAATTTCACGTGTAGTATGATTACAATTTTGTAGAAGTTACACATAGATATACAGAGAGAAAGGAATAGGACAAAATGAGACAGTTTTGATAGGGCAGTAGAATTATAACTTCTTTGTTTTGATTTTAAGATTTCCTTTAATGATGTAAGGTTCTAGCAATAACATTTTAAACTTTAGTTTTAAAAATAAGTAAAAACAAACCAAAAAAAAAAATTTAAAGATCAAGATGTATGGGAAAACAAGGAACTAGAAGGCCTTTCAGATTGACAAATGGCTACATAAAATAATCTGCTTCTCAACAGTAAACCAGTAACTCTGTGTCTGAGCAGAAGGAAAGTAGTCAACTGGAAGAAGTGTTGACATACATGTCTGGCACAAGCAGAATGGAGCCCTACACACATGGCAGAGGTTTTCATTGCTGTTGGCCAAGTATACGAAATGAAACTTTGTGGAAAAGGGAACTGCCATTTAACAAGGAAAAACATTTAAGCTAATAAAAAACACCCGATGACTATGAGACTGTGAACATTGCAGAAGGATGGGTGCTCAAGTTAAGGGAGCTCATTCCTACCTCAAGACCATAATAAGTATGGAGGGGTCAGGGAGGTGTCAAAAGGGAGAAATCACAAACAAGGAGGGGTCTGACCTAAGCATAGCTGCTGCCCCTTCGTCTTCCTCCTCTTTCAGTGAAGGAAGAAGGATCAGGTGGCAAAAAGCCAGGCTAAACTGCCAAGGTCAAGTGGAAAAGACTTAACCAGCAGGGGTTGAAAAAGTGGTCTAAAGCAATGGAGACTAAGCTTTGCAAGCAGCACCAACTATCATCAGGGAGCCAGGCAAAGTTATAGAGAAAACCCCATTCCTACCAGAGCCCTCCTACTAGACCCCAGGTACCCAGTCCCCCAGGTGACCCTCCTACTACCCTTCTGAAATTATGCTCACCTTCTAGGTGCCTCATGATCCAAATTTATTACATCACCACTGCTCCCAACCCTCAATCAAAACTAAGAATCATTACAACCATCTCAAATAGATATTGATCCCAAAGAAGCAAACGACATGGAGGTGTGATCAACTGATTGTGAAATAACGGGGTGTAGGAGTGGCTCTGCTCTATTTTGAGCAAGAAGTCTCTTAGTGCCACCTGTCAACTCTATGTGCTGTACCCACATCCTGCCTTCAGACCAGGGAACCACAGAGAATAATGTATGAAACTGCACTTTCAACTCTTGGGCCACCCACTCTCCTGCATCTCACCTCTCGGAGAGAAGCCTCATGCCTGCTGTGCATAGGATGTAAAGGGGGGTCTCCTTGTGCTTCCTCACAGGCACATGAGCAGCAGCAAAGCTCAGCAGAGGACGAAGGTAATCGCTGGCATGTTCTGGAGTGTCTGCCATTGCAGAGATTCCTTAAGTAAGATAAAATACTTTCTTTAAAGAGCAGATCACATAGACTCAGAAGACTGATACCCCGTAAGGTTCTGTTTAAGGTCCTAAACATTTATTTCGTAAGAGTAGGGTAGCAATGAATCCCTCCCATTATCCAGAACGTCCAGAAGAAAAGGGTAGCTTTCTTTCTCCCTCTTCTCTTCTGTCCTCTCATTTCTGTAGCAGATAAGAGAGACTGACAATGAAATATATTCCATTTAGTACCTGGCTTGATTTTTTTAACCACTGGTTGGCTGTTACGGTCTCTCATCTGTTTGATGTCCAACAAGTCATGAGGATTCCCATTATGTCTTGGCCAGAAATAAACAAAAATCCGAGAGCCACTGCTGCCACAGTCCACAACAAGTCCATAATTTAGATTTGGGTCTTCAGTGTCAGTAGCTTCAAGATCTCCTACTCGAGCCAAATACCTAAGCCGGGCAAAAAGAGAAACTAGTGTTAAGCAAATAGCACCACCACTTAATTCATCTGTTCGTGAGTCTTCATTAAGTGCCTACATGTGCCAGGCACATGGGACTACACATCCTAACAAAGGAATGAAACAATATTGACCATATTTACTGATGTATATGAGGCAACAGCTGGTTTATACTGAAATTAGGTAACCAAAAGACTACCCTAAGTTTGGGGGTAGTTCTGAAACTGGCCAGGGTAGCAAATCTTTTACTAAGCATTAAAGGGCTTCTAGGCCTCAGTAAATACTAAGCCACAAAATTTGAGGGTGGTTTGCTATGCACACTAGATAACTAAAGCAGTTCTAACAATTTCTTCTCTATTTATCTATCCTTTCTGTATATAAACATGAAGAACATGGCGGAATGATATCTGGCTGACAGCAGGAAGATGGAACAAGTAAAGATGTTACCACCAAAACCCCAAGGTTTGAGTCTCAGCTCTAGCACTTCCTATGTTTTGTGACCTTCAGGAAATTACTTCTCTCAAGCTGTTCCCTCGTCTGTGAAATGAGGGTAGTTAGGAGTCTCTACTCTCAGAGAGGCCAAAATGTATGTTGAGCAGTTAGCTCAGTGCTGTGTTTGTTACATAACTATTGGGAGAACAAATAGCAGAAGACTCTCTGGAGAAAAGGGCTGAAATATCCAGAAAGAAAAGAAGGCTAAAAGCTGGTAAAACCCTTCTTCTGAGTGATGAGGCTTTAATAAATATTAAAGTTTCCTCAGAGCATACAGGTCTGAAAAGTACAAACGTCACTGATGACTCCTCTTCAAAGCCTTCACCTGAAGAGCAGCCCGGTGAGAATGAGAATGGCTTTTAGCTTATTACTCGAAAAAGGACAGCTCTTTCTTTCTTTTTCTTTTTTTTTTTTTTTTTTTGCGGTACGTGGGCCTCTCACTGTTGTGGCCTCTCCTGTTGCGGAGCACAGGCTCTGGACGCGCAGGCTCAGTGGCCATGGCTCACGGGCCCAGCCGCTCCGCGGCATGTGGGATCTTCCCAGACCAGGGCACAAACCCGTGTCCCCTGCATCGGCAGGCGGACTCCCAACCACTGCGCCACCAGGGAAGCCCGGAGAGCTCTTTCTTGACGCTAATATATAATGCATGGTAGGCAGACTAAAATTTTGCCTTCTAGATTCTATTAAATTTGAATAAATATTACCATAGGTTGAGCTAATAATTGAATGAATATTCTGAAAGTAATGTTGTGAATTTTTTCAAGTAATACACCTAAACTCCCTTCTGCCCTATCATCCAACATTGTCTTTAGCGGTAATGCCCAGATCCCCAAGACCCTTACATAGAACATTAGAACTAGCTTTTGTGGAGCCTGAAACTAATATAATGGGGGAGGAAGGTTCTTTTACACAAAATATTCAACATTACAAATACAAAAGGGGCCCATGCAAGTGAGGGGCCTTGAATTGCAGGTAACATTCCCTTCACAGTAAATCCAGAAAAGTAAGCCATGTGTCATACCTCTCAGAACAATCTAGCCTGTGTTTACTGGTGATTTCACATTGCTACACAGACTACAGAGTTCCTTACTTTGGAGAGAAAAGCAAACCCGATGAAAAGAAGACCGTGTAGAAACAGCTCTGAAATCAAAAAAGTAGAGCTGAGTACCTTTCCTATTCTATAACACAAAATGCATTATTTTAAAAAGAGGAGAACATATATTTGAGCTTCAATACAATGCTGTAAATTATTGCATAGGATAGGGTTCAGGTAGAACTTTTTTCTGGATCTGATATGAGAGTGAGTTGCAGGAAGTGAAGCAGATGGTAAAAGTCTGTTACACACTAGAAAGTTTACAGTCCTAAAGATTCCATTCCACCACAGACTTTCCCATTCTAATCAAATGATTGGGCTAAAATGGGCTCACAACCCACCAGTCAACTCATAACAGCTCACTTCTATCACAGGAAAGCTGGGCAGACATCTGTGGGCCACAGATAGAGAAGAAATAGGCAAGATAATCCATCTCCAGCCCAAAGTGACTTTTCATTTCTCATCAGCAATCTTTCTACTTCACAGATCTTTATCTGCTTTCCTTCTCTGAAAACCACCCCTTCTACTTCTCTTTGACAAGATTCTGGATCCTGTCCCCTCCTGCTTAATGAATAACTTTTTCCAGTACATTGGTTCTCAAAATTTGGGGGCTCAGGACCACTTTATAGCCTTAAAAAAATTATTGGACCCCAAAGAGCTTTTGTGGTACATCTGTCTACATTTACCATGTTAGAAAATAAAACAGAACATTTAAAAATACTTATTTATTTATTTAGACACAATAGCAAACTCATTACATATTAACATATTTTATGAAAAACAACTATCTTCTAAAACAAAAAAGTTAGAAGAGTGGCATTGTTTTAGAGTTCTGCAAATCTCTTTTGTGTCTGGATTAATAGAAGATAACTAGATTCTCATATTTGCTTCTGTATTCAGTCTGTTACGATAAGTTGTTTTGATTGAAGTATATGAAGAAAATCAAGCTTCACCCAGGTACGTTGTTGGAAAAGGGAAGAGTACTTTTTAGATCATTGGTACTGCACTGAAACTCGACAAGTGGAGTTTCTTAAAGGTTGGTTGCAATGTGGAATCTAAACTCTAAGAACTTTTCATACTGTTACATTAAAATGCACTGGTCTATCTTTCACTTTAAATTGCTTTTACCCATGCGTAATGTTGTCACATCGTATACTGGAAAATACTGGTTCGCTGAGCTATGCAAATCTTCTTAATGTTGACACATTTCATTCTACCAAAAAACCACACACATTCATGAATATCACTACCAATTTTATCAAAAAAGTCTTTTAAGTATTGGGAAGCTATCAAACTCACAGTGGCAGATACAAACTTCCCAAACTTCTAATTTTCACTTAAAAGCTCAAATTTTATCACTGGCAATAAATACTGACAGTTATTTTCCTTGAAGTGACAGGTTTTTACTTCATTCATTTTCAAGAAAATGTCTATGAAATACCCACATCTGAAATCTACAGTTTTTCTGACAGTTATTCTTTCAAGTGAAAAATAGTATTCCATGACTGTGTTCAGCTCACAACTCAAACAATTGCCTAAGTGCTTTTCCTTGAGACAACCTGAGTAGGCAACAGAAGTGATTAATTCCTATTTCCCATTTTGTCACACAGAATATTAAAAAGATATTCTTAAGTGGAATTAGACTTTTCTTCCCACTGCAATTGTGTGACAGTGAAGACTGCCATAACTACTAGTAAAATTTGGTGCTCTATCTTGATTTGTGCTAAGGCACCAGCAGTTTTACCCACCATCGCTTTTGCATCATCAGTGTAAATGTCAACTCAGTGAAAAAGGCAAATAGTATCACCATAGCCAAAAGGTAGAAGCAACTCGGAGGTCCATGACAGATGAATGGATAAACAAAATGTGATATATACATACAATGGAATATGCTTCAGCCTTAAAAAAAAAGAAGGAAATCCTGCCGTACGCTACAACATGGGTGAACCTTGAGGACATTATGCTAAGTGAAATAAGCCAGTCACAAAAGACAAATACTAGATAATTCCACTTATATGAAGTATGTAAAGTAAGCAAATTCATAGAAACAGAAAATGGAATAGTGGTTACCAGGGGCTGGGGACAGGGAAAAATTAAGGGTTGTTGTCTAATGGGTATAGAGTTTCAGATTTGCAAGATGAAAAAGTTCTGGAGATTGGCTTCATAGCCATGTGAATATACTTAAGGGTACTGAACTATACACTTAAAAATGGTTAAGATGGGTAAATTGTGTTATGCGTTTTTAAACACAATTTTTTAAAAGGGCAAACAACATCTTAGTATTATCATCAAAATAGCTTTGGCCTCACACACTCCCTGAAAGGGTCTCAGAGACTCCCAAGCGTCAGTAAGCACTTTGAGAACCACTACTCTAACGCGACCTTTTTTCTAACATCCGTTTGCTTCTCTACCTATTCCTCCCCCTTTCCCTTCTTTGATATGGCTTCCCAGTTCTCCAGAAGCCTCCCCTCAACAAGCTGATTCTTGTAATGATCTAAAAAAGGCCTCCTCCTTCTGTTCTAGCATGTGGAGTGTCATTCTCTTTAAGCAGTTTGCTTACATTTCAGTATGAGCCCTAAGAGTTCTTTCATATGTTTGCTCCACCTCTCCATTTAGACTCTCAGCGTCTCAAGAGCAATTACCTTATCTGCATACCTCAATACAGACACAATGTTCCTCACATTTCTCTGATATGTATCAGTCAATCCTGATTGGCTTGGGCCTAGAGCTCACAATATGAAGCTGCTAGTTTGTTAATAATTCATCTATGTCTTTGTATAGCTATATTCAAAATCAGTTGGTCTCCTTAGAAAATTTCAATGGCTTTCCAAAGCATCCTGTCATCCTCTTTGGTTCCTGTCAAGATAAGCAACTTTACACCTCTCATTTGGGTACAACTCAACTTTGCTTTCTCTTCTCTTAGAAGTCGCCATGTGTGCATTGGCAGAAAAAAGTCAGCTGACACTAGAATACAAGGGAGAAAGATAGGACCAGATGACATTTATGTTACACTTCCCACTTGAATCCTTGATCAGTTGCTTCAGGCCGCAGAAAGTTCTGGAATTCTGACCTCTTATGACCTAATCAGGCTTCTTACACTTTTCAACCACCTGAAGGTCTTCCTCTGTCTAGGCTCCTAACGTGGATGGATCACTGGTCCTTTCTCGGATATTTTCATTTCTGATTTGCAGTCCCAGCCTTAGCCATCATGGTTAATTACTTGCATTTCTGGATCCTTCTGCTTTGCTGATACTGCACTGTCAACCCCTAAAGAAGACCTAAAGCCCAAGAGAAAAGTTCCAAAAGCTTTGGATCCCTCACATCCACCATCCCAGGAGAGATCTGATTCACCATCACATGCACTTACCCCCGCCTCACACACATATATCCCCTCTATTTGAGAAACATGATTTCCCTCTGGTCACTGCTGAGTCAATGAAAAGAAAGATACCCACATATACATCACCCAAGGTAGAACTGGAAGACATTGCTTTTCATTGCCATTATCCTCAAGACATTAACAGCATTAGAGCTATAACTAACCAAACCATTACCTAGCTTACAAAATCAACACTAATTACCACTTCTAGAGTTCAAAAAGAACTCAGTAATATGCCAAAAGTCCATTAAAGTGGTCCCCCATCAGCATGGAACTACCACCTCTTTGATGAATGTCATCATATCCCAACTCTGTTCAAGGCTCAAAACCAAATATAATGACGTTATAGCCAAAGTAGCTGTGCATGACTGATGATAGCAATACATACCCAGAAAAGCATCTTGTAAGGTTACTACTTATCTCCTAACAAGATTAATCAGAGCAGTCAGGAACATTTATAATTTGAAGCTCTGCTTATAAACATTATAAACACCATTAAGGACAAGTAAACGAATAAATGCAAATAAATGCCTTCAATTTCACCAGCAAAATCTCTGAATTTTTCCACTGTACATAAGAACCCTTAGCTTCACCTGTATATCTGTTTATCATTTTTATTCTAACCATAAGTAATGGCTCTTTTTCACTTGCTTTAAACAGAATTAAAACTCCTAAGGAAGGTCAGTATTGAGCTGATTGCTGACACAGTAGCGCTCATTCAGTTATTCCCAGATGGCAAAGGAACATGAGGCACCACCTTTCAATAGCTACATTCTTCAGGACAATAAGTCAACCAGACAAATATTTCCCCACTAATAAAGACAGTAGTGGGGTTACCAAAAAGTGAACAATATTAAACATTAAGGTGAAAAAGAAATGTACTGAATATACAGAACATTTAAGTAAGAACGGTTCACTGTTTGTCTTGCACAACATGTATGAATACATGCTAAAAGCACCCCTTATACTAAGAATTATTAATAAATTTTAACAATTTACCCAGTATCCAGGACTAGCACGTTCCAGCAGAACTTTCTGATATGATGGAAATATCCCCTTTCTGCACTGTCTAATAGGATAGCTACTAGCCACATGTGGCCAGTGAACACTCGAAATGTGACTAGTACAAATAAGGAACTGAATTTTTATTTTATTTAATTTAAATTAATTTATATTTAAATAGCCTCTGTGGGTAGTGGCTACCCTATTGGATACCACAGTGTAGACAGTGTTTGTTGAGTAAGTGAATAGATGAATGAATAAATGGGTGTAAAATATGAATTAAGTATGATGAAGTTGTTGGAGCCCATCTTATATGCCACATGCTAGATAAATAGTTGATTAAAACACATCTAACAAAAATTATTCTTAAAAACAGCTTTGCTGTGTGTGTTGGTGGGGGGAAGGCAAGAGGTTTATGGGAAACCTCTCTGTCCTTCTGCTCAATTTAGCTGTGAACCTAAAACTGCTCTAAAAAATAAAGTTTGTTTTAGAAATATAAATTTAAAAAAAAATTCTGGATTCTATCCTTACTGACACCCATCAATCTGTAAATTTACCTTTTCCTAAATTCTAGTTCTGATGCAAACCTTCTGCTTTCTCCTTCCAGAAGCAATGTGGGTATATGTTTGTAAAACAACAGCTCTTCAGTTTTGAAACTACTGAGGGAAAACCCCCATGCAGGCTTCTAAAATCCTGGGCCATATCACCTCAGAAGTGATATGCTATATATATACTAATATGTATAAAATAGATAATTAATAAGAACCTGCTGTATAAAAAAATAAATAAAATAAAATTTAAAAATTAAAAAAAAGAAGTGATATGCTAGGTTCTACCAATGGCTGAAAAAATTCAAATTAAAACATTTTTTCTATATAAAATATTGATATAATTTCATCATGTGAATTAAGAACAATTTAAGTTGGAAAAAATAAGACTATATTCAATGTATGTAATATAAAAATCACAACCACAAGCACTTGTCCTAATTTTTTATAAGCTGTTGAACTTGAGTGCTAGGTGTTTTCATCAATTCCTAATTATTTGTTTAACCATTTTATCATCAGCTAGTGCTTACCAGTGCCTAAGTAGTAACAGCTGCCACAGAAAAGAAATTCTGGAAGGAAAAAAATTTAAATGGAGATAATGCTTCCCCTTATCTTCACTGCATATTTGCAGGGCACAAAACAGAATTAGAGAACAGAAAAATCAAGATTATTCCAAATAATACTAATAAGACTAATATCTGTGATGTACCAAGCAGTGCTAGGTGTTTTTCTTTTTTAATCCAAATGACAAGACAAGGCAGGCATTTTACCTCCACTTTATACTTAAAGAAATGAGATCCCAGAATAGAGCACCTGTCTGAGATAACCCAACTAGAGAATGACGGGCTGATTAGCTCTAAAATCAATCTCTTTCCCCTATACCACAATACTTCGTTCCCAGATAAATATAACTAAACTGTAGAGCAATGGTTCCCAACTTAGGCTGCATATTAGAATCACCTTGAGAAAAAGTCCAGTTATTTGCATTTTTTAAAGGTCCCCAAGTAATTCGGTTACATAAAGTTGAAAACCACTGACTTAAGGTCATCGTTAACACAAATAATTAGACTGTATAATAAAATAGTTTTAACAAAATGTGTAGAACTGTTCAGCACTATAGAAATGGTCTGTAGAAATTCTGAGTTACTGAGTCTACTTTTTTTTTTTTTTGGCTGTGTTGGGTCTTAGCTGCTGAGCACGGGCTTTTCTCTAGTTGCGGCAAGCAGGGCCTACTCTTCGTTGAGGTGCACAGGCTTCTCACTGTGGTGGCTTGTCTTGTTGCGGAGCACTGGCTCTAGATGTGCGGGCTTCAGTAGTTGTGGCACGCAGTCTCAGTAGTTGTGGCTTGCAGGCTCTAGAGCTCAGGCTCAGTAGTTGTGGTGCATGGGCTTAGTTGCTCTGCGGCATGTGGGATCTTCCCAGACCAGGGCTCGAACCCAGGTCCCCTGCATTGGCAGGCGGATTCTTAACCACTGCGCCACCAGGGAAGCCCCTGAGTCTACTTTTAATAAATTTCCCCTCTCCTGCCTCACTGTCAAGATGTCAGTACGTTATTAATTACTGTCATCAGTGTGCCCGCATCTAATGACCATCACACCCTTCCCACTACCACCATTCTAACTTGCTATTATTTGCTGTGTTCTGAGACGAGAGAGAACCAAGCTAATTACAACAGTATGCACAAGTACACAGTACTATATTTAAAATGGATAGGGACTTCCCTGGTGGCATAGTGGTTAAGAATCCGCCTGCCAATGCGGGGGACATGGGTTCGAGCCCTGGTCCGGGAGGATCCCACATGCCGCGGAGCGACTAAGCCCATGCGCCACAACTACTGAGCCTGCGCTCTAGAGCCTGTGAGCCACAACTACTAAGCCCGTGTGCCACAACTACTGAAGCCTGCGCACCCTAGAGCCCGTGCTCTACAACAAGAGAAGCCACCGCAATGAGAAGCCTGCGCACCACAACGAAGAGTAGCCCCCGCTCCCCGCAACTAGAGAAGGTCCATGTGCAGCAACGAAGACCCAACGCAGCCAAAAATAAATAAATAAAATAAATAAATAAATAAAATAAAATGGATAACCAACAAGGACCTACTATACAGCACAAGAAACTCTGCTCAATATTATGTAACAACCTAAATGGGGCAAGAATTTGAAAAAGAATAGATATATGTATATGAATAACTGAATCGCTTTGCTGTACACCTGAAACTAACACAACATTGTTAACAAACTACACTCCAATATAAAATAAAAAGCTGAAAAAAAAAAACAGTATGTAAAACAAAAGTAAACAGCCTCTATGTGAGAGCCTTTCTTATCAGTATAGTACATAAGCGCTTAGTACATGAACTCAGTGATACAAAATTTGGTTACTCATGAGCCTCTTCTTATTAAGTTCTGATTCTTAACTTTATTCCTCATTCTTGACTATGTACAGTTCCTGATTCTTTATTCCTGATTCTACATAGTTATACTTAAACTATTATCTCATTAGGAAACAATTATTCCTTCACATCTGCCTCTCTAACTAGATTATTAACTGCATGAGTTCAGGGGCCACGTTTTATTCATCTTTGTACCCTAGCGCCTAGCACGGAGTCACACACACAGCAAGCTCTCAACAGATGTTTGCTTCCTAAATGACTCATGTAGGCAGCCATGAGTGAAGTTTAAGGACACATGGTAATTTGTGGCCATATGCACATAACATTTCATTAAAGAACAAGGAGCTCTAGGCTATATGGCTGCTGGCTGCTCAGCCAGAGCATTACAGGGTGTGAGGATTTTGTTACGCTCATTACACAGGCACAGTCTGTGTGTTCCTTAGCTCTGTGGCTAACTTGTTTCAATTAATTCAGCATAAGTATTTATTGAATCTGGCCACCTGAGTTTAGTGGTAGATAAGAACTATCAGATCACTCCACCTCCCACGTATCCCTCAGATGCATTTACTTCTCTTCATCATCATTGCTGCCACCCAAGTCTAGGCCACCATCATCTCTCTACTGGAGGATTCCAATTCATTCTCCACCATGCCATCAAAATGACCTTTCTGTAAAAAGCATTTCTGATCATATCACTTTTCAAAGCCTTTCAAAGTCTTCCCTCTGCCCTTAAGATAAAGTCTAAACCCCCTAAAATGGCTTAATAGGCCCAGCCTGATCTACCTCTCCAGCTATATAGATCACCACTTACTGGACTCACTGGTCCAGGAAGACCCCACATGCCATGGAGCAACTAAGTCTGTGTGTCACAACTACTAAACCTGCACTCTGGAGCCCGCGAGCCACAACTACTGAGCCCACATGCCACAACTACTGAAGCCCACGTGCCTAGAGCCCATGCTCCACAACAAGACAAGCCACTGCAATGAGAAGCCTGTGCACCCCAATGAAGAGTAGCCCCCGCTTGCCACAACCAGAGAAAAGCCCGTGCGCAGCAACGAAGACCCAACACAACCAAAAATAAAATAAAATAAATTTTAAAAAATAAAAATAATTTTTAAAAAAATCTTAAAAAAAAGAAAAAAGAATCATGGAGAAAACTACACCAAGGCACATCATGATCGAATTGTTTAAAACCAGTGATAAAGAGAAAATCTTAAAAGCAGCCAGAGGAAGACATATTATGTACAGAGAGAACAAAGATAAAAATGGCAGCAGACTTCTCCTAAGACAAGCCAGAAGACAGTGAAGCATCGTCTGTAAAGTAATGAAAGAAGAAAACCATCAACCTAGAGTTCCATACTCAGTGAACATTTCTTTTAAAGGGAAAACAAAATAAAGACTTTTCCAGTCACATAAAAGTTTAAAGAATTCACCAACCACAAACTCACACTACTAGAAATGTTAAAGGAAGACCTTTAGGCAAAAGGAAAATGATACCAGATGGAAATATGAAATCTACACAAAGGAATGAAGAGGCCCAGAAATGGTAAATATACAAGCCTTTTTTTATTATTTTTAAAAACCTCTTTAAAAAATAACTGAATGCTTAAAGCAAAAATAATAACACATGGTGGAGCTTATAACATATGTAGAAGTAAAAGATATGACAACAATAGCACCAAGGCCAAGGGGAAAGAGAGGAATGAAAGTACACTGTTGTTAGGTTCTTACACTGTGTGTGAAGAGGTATAATATTACTTGAAGTAATAAGTTAAAGATGTATACTCTAAACCCTAAAGCAACCACTGAAAAAATAAAAACAGAGTTATAGCTAATAAGCCAAGAAAGGGGCTAAAATGGAATCATAAAAAATGTACTCAATTCAAAAGAAGGGAAAAAAAGAGGAAAGACAAACAAAGAACAGATGTGACAAGCAGAAAACAAATAGCAAGACAGATTAAAATCTAAACAATTGATAAATGTAAATAGCCTGAAGGGCCCAAATAAAAGGCAGACATTGTCAGATTGGGTAGAAAGACTCAACTAAACTCTGCCTACAAGAAGCTCACTTTAAACATAAAGACACAAATAGGCTAAAACTAAAAGAATGGAAAAACATCTATCATGCTAACACTGACACAAGAAAGCTGAAGTTGCTATTGATATATTAATACCAGACTAGTAGATTTCAGAGCAAAGAATATAATCAAAGAGAAACAGAGTCATTTAAGAATGATAAAAGGGTCAATTCATCAAGAGTACATAACAATCCTAAACATTTATGCACCCAGTAAGTCAGCCCACCAAGACAAAAGAACAGAAAGATGTCTTTCATGGTTAAAACGCTGTAACAGCATTGCTGAATCAAAACTGAACATTGCCGAAATGGGGCTTAAGAACTTCTTTATGTAATAAGTGGCATGCAGTTTTACTAATAAAAGTGCGGTATTCCCCAAAAGAGTCAAAGGTGGTAGTGTGTTAAACAGCTTATCAAAATATTTATGACTTCAACACCAAAGCCAATCGAAGCGATGTAAAGCTGACTCACCTTTCGTATTGCCTGTCTCGTGGTAATGAAGCACCCCAATGTCTAAAGTCCATGATTAACATAAGCAAAAGGAGACAGGATATGAAGAAGAGTCCTAGGAGTGCCACCCGCTGCCGGGGAAATGGGCTCACTGTGGGCACAGTGAAGTACCAGGAGGCTGGGCAGAGGTAGGAAAAACTGATCCTGAAATGAGACAAACATTAGTAAGAAAAGTCTCTACAATCCAGTGCTAAAAAACGGTTTTTAAGCTGAATTAAAGCGCTTCCTGATAAAGGCAAAAAATTTATGCCCCCAGAAGTCTAAATGTTCATTTAGTCTCGAATTTTAGAAAAGGACATATATAGTTCATGGAGCTTCTACTATATAAATAAAAAAAGGCTTCTCTGCTCTTTTTTCAGAGTGCACTTTGGGATGCAGTTCAAAGAACCAACTTCATGTTAATGAAAAGATCACCAGTCTCCCTGTGCAATCTCATAACACTGAAGAATCAGAGCACTTGTAACATTCCCATCAAGAATGCTGTCAAAAAAACTGGATAGCCAGAAAATTTATTCAACTGATTTTTAAAAATATTTTAATAGGTAACATACGCACACAATAAAAAAAAAATCAAACAGTTTAAAGGATATATAGTGGAAAGTGAGTCTTGTGCCTTAACCCCATCATTTCCCTCTCAGAGGCAACCACTGTTACCCAGGGATATTCTTGTATACACAAGCATAAATACATACCATATAGGTAATATATCTGTGTGTGTGTCTGTGTGTGTATCTCCATTCCTTTGGTTTTACATCATACCTACTGTTCTGCATCTTTCTCCACTTACTCTATTTGACAACTGTCTCATTTGGTACCTGTTGCTCCACAGATCCACATTAATCTTTTCTGAAAGCTTCAGAGTGTTATAATGTATGGATAAGCATACTCAACTGTGAAGTTCACTTTCCATAGTAATTCAGAAGGACCTCGGTCTGTTTTCAAAGTTCATTAAAAAAATTTTTTTTGTTTTGTTTTTGTTTTTGGGGTTTTTTTAACCTCCCCAAGGGGCACCTAGCCTCACTCAAGTGGAAATTTGAAAGAACATTACAATCTAGCACTTACCAGAGCTGAGCAAGCACTCACTCTATCACCCCGGGGGCTCTGGGCTGTAAGGTATTGTTGAATCTGCCTTCAAAAGAATGCAGCTTTGATCTTTGCATCCATCTGACCAGGCTGCGAAGTCCATATGCAGCCCTAGAGTAAACCTCACTCGTAACAATCTCCCAGCCACCCCCCACCGAGCTCCCAGCTGAGGATAAAGTCTGCAACCTTACCTAGCCATGGGTTCCCTTCAGTGGTCTCAAGGCCTGTCACCTCCTTTTCCTTTTGCCTTGAGAAGGTGGTCTCCTCGTCCCAGTCATCTCCGAAGTCTGCAGCCTGGAAAGAGCTGGTTGGGGTTCCGGCTCACCTCCAGCAGTACCCACGAGACTAGACCCCATACCCCACCACGAGAAGCTCATGGCGTCCACCCACTCCCCGGGCTCCCACTCCAGATCCGTATGCTCTTGTTCCTGGGGCTCAGTGGACCCTACCCAGGCTCCCTGGGTGCGGGGTATTCTAGAGGGCCAGCGACATCCTCGAGGAACCCGCGGTCCGCCCCTCCCGGCCCCGCAGCCCTCCCGAGTTCACACTCACGGGTCGAGCTGCCCGCCGGCTCCCTCAGCTCCGCTCTGCTAGGTCCGGAGGTGATCCCCGCGGCCTCTAACCGAGCCGGAAGGAGGCCTGGGCCGCCGGCGGCGCCACGTCCCCAAGGAAACCGCAGGGAGCCAATGACTGACAGGGGACCCGCGGAGACGGGCCCGCCTTCCGCCCAGCTGGGGCCGCGGGCGAACCAGCTCCGTCGGCCGCACGTCGGTCCGCCAGGGTGGCCAGTCCCCTAGAGCGCTAGGCCTTAATGCCCGCCCCGGGATTTCGAGCGCGTCCAATCCGGAAGGGCGTCGTGCGGGGCTCCGCCTGGAGGGGCCGGCTGTGGCTCACAGGTGAGCAGTAAGGAGCGGCGCCCAGGTACCTTGCGGCTGCTACCCTCTCGGGGGCGCTAGTTCTCTGCTGGCTGTTTTCTCTGCGGCCGTTTTCAGGACGGAGCGGCTCGGGTGCGTGGGTCTCGGGGTGTTCGCGACACAAGTGCATTCCTTGCCTAAAGCCAGTCGGAGGTTTTGTGTCCACAAATCCTGCCCTGCAGAATGGCAGTTCTCCCACCACAAACCTTCCCTACAGCCTCCCAAACAGATGCCCCGGATCCACTGTGTTGTCCCATGAGAAAAAACCACAAGTTGGGGGGTAATGACGACTACACCGCAGCGCTTATATCCATTCATTCAACATTCATTTAATGTCTACTGTGAGCCAAACATTAAGAGCGGCTGTGTCCCTGCCCTCCCAGACCTTAACAGTGATACACAAAAGGTAATGTTTCCTGAATGTTGTTTTTGTACCTTGCTTACACCAGCCTCTTCTCTCATGTCCAGGCGGGAGCCGCTTGGACAGGATGAAATCCAAGTCCTTACAAATTTGGCACACACGTGGCCGTCCACGACCTGACCATGCAGCATCTGCTGCTGCTCCGCACCTCCCTTATCATGCTCCAGCAACGCACCTCTGTGGTTTCTGCCTTCTTGGGCTTTGCTCACTCTGCCTCCTCCACCCCTCCCCTCCACCTGTCTTGAGTATCCTTCCCTGCCTCTTTACCGGGTCAACTCGTCCTCAACCCTTACCACTCGATTTAAGGGTCACTTCCCCTAAAAGCCTTACTTGATCTACACCTCCTTTATATGTTGTTTCACTTACCACATTGAATTACAATTATATTTACGTATCTGTCTATCCCAGTAGACAGAATATCCTTGAGGGCAAGGACTATCTGCTTGCATAGCAATGTTGGGTACTGCCTGGCACATAAAATACAACTAATATATGATAAATATGTGAATGAATGACTGTGGAAATAAATGAAGACCACCCAAATGAGAACAAAGAGGCTATTTATTCTATGCCTGCTATAACAGGGCAGTCAACCACTATCACTTGGCATCTGGCAGAGAATCAAAGGCTGTCAAGGGAGTGGGGAAGTTTAAGGTGGAAAAACAAAAAGGGAAGATTTCATGTATGCACCGAATGGCATGGGGAAGCTGGAGGCAGTCTAACTAGAAGCAAGGCATCTAATGTGATTGTTTTGGGGGAGCATATTTGACCTTCACCAGTTGGTCCTGAGTTGGAAGGGCAGGGGCAAAAATTAGGGAAGCTGACAGTTATTGACCAGTCATGAGGGTTCTGGGCTGATTGCTGCAGAGGCTGTGGGTCAGAGTTTTAATTGTCATGTACGGTCTGGCCATTATCCAGTTTGCGTATTCAGTCTCTCATGACTGTTTCTTTTTTCCTCCATTACCCTCCCAACCTTGTTGGGTTTCCTAGGTTGCTTTTCTCCTTCAATTCTCAATTTTCTTTTTGTCCCTCAGTCCCTACTCTGCTTCAAGTGTTATATTTTATCCAGGCCCCAGAAACCACATCGAGTATAATAGCTGCATAAAGTTAGGATTAACCACAAAAAATTACAAAATACCAGGTGATTTTATTCTAGAGCCCAGTTCAGTGCCTGGAACAAGGTAGACATAGGAAAAGCTCAACAAATGTTTTGGCTTTGTTTTTTTTTTTAATTCTTGAAGTTGCCAGCCAACTGTGCAGTTCTAAATCTAATCTATGTATATTTCAAACTCCAGTGTTCCACTAAATGAGTGGTTTTGAGTGGAAATAAAATTCCTATTTATGTTTTAAATAGTACTTATTTCATATGGTTTATGAACTATATTAACTTAGAACTTGAAGGTGCATTGAAACATCTAATTTATATTTTGTAACTACTGTTATAAAACAGAAAAGAAACCTACATTTTAATCCCAACACTTTCTCATTATACCTTCTTTGTCCATCTGGTTTGGACAATAATTCCTTCAATCACTCCATATGCTCTCAGGCATGGTAAAGCCTGCAGTGCTTATCTGATTAACAGCCTACAGGGCTAAGTTCTGAGGTTTCCAGTTGGGAGGCCAAAAAAAATGGGTTGAGATCATTTCTCCATCTCATTTGCTGTAATTCAACATGTTGAAACAAATTACAGAAATCCATATTTCAAAACAGGTTTTTAACTGCTTTTTAAAGGCTTGTCTACAATTACATTTGCAATTTTCTCAAGGCATCCTTGACTCTACCCACCCTGAGCAAAATCAGTCAAACCAGTCCCACACTAAGTGTCCATTGTCTGCATCGCTTTATTTCTCCTCATCAATTCTCCTTCATTCCACACTCCATCCTGCCCTAACCTCTAATGGAATTTAATGTGGTCTTTGCTCTCCCCTCCAAGTTTACTGATCTCTCTTCATGTGTCCTGTAGGTACCTCACTGTCGAAGACCAAATTCACTGTCTCTCCATTCTCACCTTATCCACCCAAACCTCCTCCATGCATATTCCCAACTTTGACAAAATACCCTGTGATTCACCCAAGCAGGTATCTGCAAGTTATTTTTTTAAATTTTTTTAATGGATCTTTATTGGAGTATAATTGCTTCACAATACTGTGTTAGTTTTTGTTGTACAGCAAAGTAAATCAGCCATATGCATACATATATCCCTATATCCCCTCCTTCTTGAGCCTCCCTCCCACCCTTCCTATCCCACCCCTCTAGGTTATTGCAAAGCACCAAGCTGATCTCCCTGTGCTATGCTGCGGCTTCCCACTAGCTAACTATTTTACATTTGGTAGTGTATATATGTCCATGCTACTCTCACTTTGCCCCAGTTCCCCCCTCCCCGCCACAGTGTCCTCAAGTCCATTCTCTATGTCTACATCTTTATTCCTGCCCTGCCACTAGGTTCATCAGTACCATTTTTTATTTTTCAGATTCCATAAATATGCGTTAGCATACGGTATTTGTTTTGCTTTCTGACTTCACTCTGTATGACAGACTCTAGGTCCATCCACCTCACTACGAATAACTCAATTTCGTTTCTTTTTTTTTTTTTTTTTTTTTTTTTTGCGGTATGAGGGCCTCTCACTGTTGTGGCCTCTCCCATTGTGGAGCACAGGCTCCGGAAGCGCAGGCTCAGTGGCCATGGCTCACGGGCCCAGCCGCTCCACAGCATGTGGGATCTTCCCGGACCGGGGCACGAACCCGTGTCCCCTGCAACGGCAGGCGGACTCTCAACCACTGTGCCACCAGGGAAGCCCCAATTTCGTTTCTTTTTATGGCTCAGTAATATTCCATTGTACATACATGCCACATCTTCTTTACTCATTCATCTGTTGATGGACATTTAGGTTGGTTCCATGTCCTGGCTATTGTAAACAGTGCTGCAATGAGCATTGTGGTACATGTCTCTTTTTGAATTATGGTTTTCTCAGGGTATATGCCCAGTAGTGGGATTGCTGGGTCATATGGTAGTTCTATTTTTAGTTTTTTAAGGAACCTCCATACTGTTCTCCATAGTGGCTGTATCAACTTACGTTCCCACCAACAGTGCAGGAGGGTTCCCTTATCACCACACCCTTTCCAACATTTTTTCTAGATTTTTTGATAATGGCCATTCTGACCGGTGTGAGGTGATACCTCATTGTAGTTTTGATTCTAATAGTGATGTTCAGCGTCTTTTCATGTGTCTCTTGGCCATCTGTATGTCTTCTTTGGTGAAATGTCTATTTAGGTCTTCTACCCATTTTTTAACTGGATTGTTTGTTTTTTTTGATATTGAGCTCCATGAGCTGTTTGTATATTTTGGAGATTAATCCTTTGTCCGTTGTTTCATTTGCAAATATTTTCTCCCATTCTGAGGGTTGTCTTTTCATCTTGTTTATGGTTTCCTTTGCTGTGCAAAAGCTTTTAAGTTTAATTAGGTCCCAGCTGTTTACTTTTGTTTTTATTTTCATTACTCTAGGAGGTGGGTCAAAAAAGATCTTGCTGTGGTTTATGTCTAAGAGTGTTTTTCCTATGTTTTCCTCTAAGAGTTTTAGAGTGTCTGGTCTTACATTTAGGTCAATCCATTTGGAGTTTATTTTTGTGTATGGTGTTAGGTAGTGTTCTAATTTCATTCTTTGACATGTAGCTGTCTAGTTTACATGCAAGTCATTCTTGAATCTATCCCTCCTACTTCCTTTTCCCATTCCAATTAGTCACTAGGTGTTCTTAATTCAAATGCCTAAAATCCTCTCTAATATCTTCTGATGAAACTGGTGGCCCTACCTCCAGACCCATGCCCCTCTTGAGCACCCCTCTATTCTGACATAGTGAAATATAATCATGCTATTTCCTGTTTTAAAATCTTCTGTGGTTTTCCATCCCAGTGGGAGATAGTTCAAATTCCTTGGCATGGTGTGGCAGATTCTGCTGACTGCCTAGCCAAAACGCCAACGATCTCTCTTCCACCTTGTTAACAGAATCCCAATTTTATTCTAGTAACCACACTGCTATGCTTCACCATGTGCTTCAAGAGTGCTAGCTCCCACCTCAGCCCTAGGGAGTAAACTGTGACTGGTCTATATCAATCATGGTGGCCTATTCCCTTACCAAATACTGAGCCTGGGCATATGATGCAATTCTAGCCAATGATACTAAAGGGAAGTCAGCTGTTGGGAGGAATGGGAGGAGGAGGGAAGACATTTCTGGGAAAGGCTTTCTCCATCTTAAAAGGAGTATGTCAATCAAAAGTTTACATAACGAGAGAGAAGAAAAGGCCCCTTTTCTACCTCCAGAAGTAATCTTAAGGGTACCTGGAGCTGCTTTAGTCATCTTACAACCACGGGGGTAGGGTTGGGGTGGGGGATAGGGGACAAGCCTGGGAATAACAGAATAGAAATATGGAAAAAACCTGGGTCCTTGATAACATCATTAAGCTGTGAAGGTAACCAACATGGGAGCAGCCCTACTTACGGACTTACTATTTGAGATACTAAATTCATTATTGTTCTTATTTTTAAGTCAGTTGAATCAGGGGATTCTGTTAGCTTTGGTCTCCTAACTGATATATGTTATACATATACATATGTATAACATATACATATACATGTATATATGTATATACATATACAATGCCTGATATGATCTAGCCCCCAACATCAACCAAGCTCCTCAACAGGTATTCTCATGCACAACCCTGACATATTTACAGCTCTCAGAATTATGCCTTTTCTTACCTCTGAGCCCTTGTACTTGTTATTACTTCTGCTTAAATGACTTTCTTTCAATTCTCTACCAAATGAACTCCTACTTATCCTTCAAAACTCAGCTCAAATGTCACCTTCTCTCTATGAGCTCCCCCAGTCAGCTTAGGTGCTTCCTCTCTGCTCTTGTAGCACTTTGCTCATGCATACTTCTATTAGGGCAAGAATACTTGTTTTAAAAGCTGGCAGCTGTTTGAGTGGACCTGATACCAGCTGGCCAGGTAGGAAGACAGAATATCTAGGTTTTGGAACATAATGGGTATGTTTGGTCAGGGAAAGTGGGATCCCCTGGGCTTAGTCTAGATGGGAGAGGTTTAGACCAAGAAGACTTCAATTACTCTCCAAATAAGATACAGGAATTTTGAGCATTCCCTCTAGAAACTAGGTTCAGGGAGCTCTGGTAAAGGAAAAAACAAATGAGATAAAAGAAAGATGAGGGACCTCTGCAAGATGGTGACAGTTGGGACTGGAGAGAAGAGCACATGAGAGAGTCCCTGTATTCTTTGTCTATAGTTGCATAACAAATTATTATCTCTCCCAGTTTTCGTGGGTCAGGAATTTAGGAGCAGCTTGGCTCAGTGTCTCTCATGAGGTTGCAATCAAGATGTCAGCTGGGGGACTTCCCTGGTGGCACAGTGGTTGAAAATCCGCCTACCAATGCAGGGGACGTGGGTTTGATCCCTGGTCCAGGAAGATTCCCACATGCCTCAGGGCAGCTAAGCCTGTATGCCACACGACTGAGCCTGCGCTCTATAGCTCCTGCTCCACAACAAGAGAAGCCACTGCAATGAGAAGCCCGCACACCACAACGAAGAGTAGCCCCAGCTTGCTGCAACTAGAGAAAGCCCACGCGCAGCAACGAAGACCCAACACAACCAAAAAAATAAATACATGAATTTTAAAAAATAAAAATAAATATTAAAAAAAAAAAAATGTCAGCTGGGGGGATTTCCCTGGTGGCACAGTGGATAAGACTCCATGCTCCCAATGCAGGAGCCCTGGGTTCGATCCCTGGTCAGGGAACTAGATCCCACATGCATGCCGCAGCTAAGAGTTCACATGCCTCAACTAAGGTCTGGTGCAACCAAATAAACATTAAAAAAAAAAAAAAAAGATGTCAGCTGGGGTTCTAGTCATCTAACATCTTAACTGGCACTGAAGTATGCGCTGCTAAGTGATGGCTGGCAAGTTGATGCTGTCTATTGGTGGGAGGCCTCTGTGCCTTCTCACGTGGGACTTTTCTAGGGATCCTTGAGTGTCTTCATGACGTGGAAGCTGGCTTCTCCCAGAGTGATCTGAGAGAGAGGGAGAGTGTGAGTGCCAGGTAGAAGCTTTATTCTTTTTTTTTTTGCTTGCGGTACGCGGGCCTCTCACTGCTGTGGCCTCTCCCGTTGCCGAGCACAGGCTCCGGACGCGCAGGCTCAGCGGCCATGGCTCACGGGCCCAGCCGCTCCACGGCATATGGGATCTTTCCGGACCGGGGCACGAACCCGTGTCCCCTGCATCGGCAGGCGGACTCTCAACCACTGCGCCACCAGGGAAGCCCAGAAGCTTTATTCTTTTGATGACCTAGCCTCAGAAGCCATGTCTTCACTTATGCCACATATTATTTGTTAAAAGCGAGTCACTAACTCTCAGTCCACATTCAAGGGTAGGGCAATTAGGCTCCACTTTTTGAAGAGAGAAGTATCAAACAATTTGCAGACATATTTTTAAATCACTAGTCCCCAAGACACGGTGGTCAGGGAAATTTCAGATAATAGCATTGACATCTAGGGTTCAATTTTGAATTCTGCGCTATGTTATAATCCTCTCCATGACCCTAAACCTTCAGTAAAAGTCTGATAACACTACTGCCATGTGTCGGAGTATCTTGAGAAATGATGGCATAGCAGTGCAAAAAAGATGACAGCAACTGTAGGAAGTGAATTAACAAGTAGGATGATTGAAAATTTGACAAACGCAGGAAATCAATGCCATAGGTCATTCAGAGAAATGAAAGGCCACTCTTCAGAGATTCCAGCTGGGGAGGTGGGGTGCAGTATGGCAAAGTTTAAAATTCCCATAGTACTTGGGACGAAGGCATGGGGAAGATACTGATCCCTTTCTCTTGGCATCCATTCCGATTTTGAGTGTGGGCACCTTCCCCAGGCATAGGCCGTGTGTACTTGAGGATTCTTTCACCCTGGCTCTAGAGTGGGACATGCAAGCCAGGTCTAAGGTATTGGGCAAAATCCTATCCCTTGGCCACAGCTGTGTTTTCAGGAGTGGGCATATAGTCCAGTTCCAGATAAAGAGACATATTTGCCGGGGCAAATAAAAAGTTTATTCGCTTTTCTTACGGAGTGTAGTGAGGGAGCCTCTCTATCTCTCTCTCTGTCTGTCTGTCTCTCTCTCTTTCCCCTCCTTCCTAAATTCTTGATGACATGGTTAAGTTACTGAGTCAAATGAAACCTGAATTCCATTGTATCTCTGGATAGCCAATTATTTGAGCTAATAAATATCCTTTATTAAGTCAGTATGAAGTGGGTACTATTCTTTCAATTTTTTGTATGTTTGACAATTTTCACAGTTAAAATATAGGGGAAAAACTACATTAGATACCATTTTTTCAGCTACCAATCTGGCAAAGATTAAAATGTTTGATGACACACTATGGTAGTAAAGGAGTAAGAAACACTCCATTCTTCCAGATGCTCAGGCCCAAAAGCTTGGAGTTCCCCTAACCTTTCTCTTGCTCCCATACCCACTCCCCACCCTCCATCGAGACCATGAGCAAAGCCCATTAGCGCTACCTTAAGAATGCATCCAAAAGCCAGCCATTTCTCACTAACCTCATTGCTACCACACTGGTCTGAACTACTACCATTTTTTTTTTAACATCTTTATTGGAGCATAATTGCTTTACATTGTTGTGTTAGTTTCTGCTGTATAACAACGTGAATCAGCTTTATGTATACCTATATCCCCATATCTCCTCTCTCTTGCATCTCCCTCCCACCCTCCCTATCCCACCTCTCTAGGTGGTCACAAAGCACCAAGCTGATCTCCCTGTGCTATGCGGCTGCTTCCCACTAGCTATCTATTTTACATCTGGTAGTGTATATATGTCCACGCCACTCTCTCACTTCATCCCAGCTTACCCTTCCCCCTCCCCATGTCCTCAAGTCCATTCTCTACGCCTGCGTCTTTATTCCTGTCCTGCACCTAGGTTCATCACTACCATTTTTTTTTTTTTAGATTCCGTAAATATGCATTAGCATACGGTATTTGTTTTGCTTTCTTACTTCACTCTGTACGACAGACTCTAGGTCCGTCCACCTCACTACAAATAACTCAATTTCGTCTCGTTTTATGGCTGAATAATATTCCATCGTACATATGTGCCACATCTTCTTTATCCATTTCTCTGTTGATGGACACTTAGGTTCGTTCCATGTCCTGGCTATTGTAAATAGTGCTGCAATGAACATTGTGGTACACGTCTCTTTTTTTTTTTTTTTTTTTTTTTTTTTATTTGAAGTGGACCTCTCACTGTTGTGGCCTCTCCCACCGCGGAGCACAGGCTCCGGACGCGCAGGCCCAGCGGCCATGGCTCATGGGCCCAGCCGCTCCGCGGCATGTGGGATCCCCCCGGACCGGGGCACGAACCCGTGTCCGCTGCATCGGCAGGCAGACTCTCAACCACTGCGCCACCAGGGAAGCCTGCACGTCTCTTTTTTAATTATGGTTTTCTCACTGTATATGCCCAGTAGTGGGATTGCTGGGTCACATGGTAGTTCTATTTTTAGTTCTTTAAGGAACCTCCATACTGTTCTCCATAGTGGCTGTATCAATTTACACTCGCACCAACAGTGCAAGAGGGTTCCCTTTTCTCCACACCCTCTCCAGCATTTATTGTTTGTAGATTTTTTGACGATGGCCATTCTGACCGGTGTGAGGTGATACCTCATTGTAGTTTTGATTTGCATTTCTCTAATGATTAGTGATGTTGAGCATCCTTTCATGTGTTTGTTGGCAATCTGTATATCTTCTTTGGAGAAATGTCTATACCATTTCTTACTGAATTATTGCAGTAGCCTTCTTCCCGGTCTTTCTGTCTCTACCCTTGCCCCTTATAGTCTATTCTGAACACTGCAGTCAGTGGGATCCTTTCAAGTATAAGCCAGATCTTGTCACTCCTCCAAACTCTCTAGTAGCTCCTCATCTCAGAGGAAAAGCCCTAGTCCTCACAATAGCCTACAAGTCACATACCTCTTACCTCTCTAACTTCACTTCTCACTGTTATTCCCTTCACTCACTTTACGTCAGCCACAGGGGCCTCCTTACAGTTTCTACCTTACGACAGGCCCTGTCTTGATTTAAGATTTTTGTAATTAGTGTTCCCTTTGCCAGAGTTTTTATGCATCTGTTCTCCCTACCCAGTGCTTTACCCAGACCCTTACCTCCTTCAGTCTTTATTAAAATATCAACTTCTCAGTGAGACTCACTTAACCACCCTAATTATAACTGTCCTTCGAGGGAGGGAGACGCAAGAGGGAAGAGATATGCGAACATATGTATATGTATAACTGATTCACTTTGTTATAAAGCAGAAACTAACATACCATTGTAAAGCAATTATACCCCAATAAAGATGTTAAAAAAAAAATAATAACTGTCCTTCCCACCCACACTTCCTGTATCACCATTTTACATACAATATGTTTTATTGTCTATCTTCCTGCAACTAGAATATAAGCTCCATCAGAGCAGGAATTTGGCTCAAAAAATGAATAAAGAAGCTCTTTATGTACAGATATGAGAAGATCTCTAAGAAATATTGTGAAATAAACTGACAGCTAACAAAAAACCTCATCTCACATATGAAAATTAACTTGAAATAGATCATAGTCCTAAATGTAAGTGGTGAAACTATAAAACTTGTAAAAGAAAAAACTAGATGAAAATCTTAGTGACCTTGAGCTTAGCAAAGATTTCTTATATTCAGCAGCAAAAGCATGATCTACAAAAGAAAAACTTAATAAATTGGTACTCACTAAAACTAAGAACTGTTCTTCAAGAGACACTGAAAAAAATGAAAAGATGGGCTACACACTGGCAGAGAAAATATTTGCAAATAATCTATCTGTTAAAGGACTTGTATCCAGAATATAAAAACAATCCTCAAAACTAAATAATAAGAAAACAACAACAACAAAAAACATTTATAAACGGACAAAAGATTTACACACCTCATCAAAAAAAGATATACAGATGGCAAATAAGCAAATGAGGTATTCAACATCATTAGTCACTAGGGAAATGCAAATTAAAACTACAACGAGGGGCTTCCCTGGTGGCGCAGTGGTTGGGAGTCCGCCTGCCGATGCAGGGGACGCAGGTTCGTGCCCCGGTCCGGGAAGATCCCACATGCCGCGGAGCGGCTGGGCCCGTGAGCCATGGCCACTGAGCCTGCGCATCCGGAGCCTGTGCTCCGCAACGGGAGAGGCCACAACAGTGAGAGGCCCGCGTACTGCAAAACAAACAAACAAACAAACAAAACAACTACAATGAGATGCTACTATATACCCACTAGTATGGCTATAAGCAAAAAGGCAGAAAATAATTTGCCAAGAATGTGGTACAATGTGCTGCTATGTCATAAGGACCCTTAAGCAGCTCTCTGGAGAAACCCACAAGGAGAACATCTGAGGCCTCCTGCCAACAGCCAGCAACAACGTGACAGCTGTGTAAGCGAGCCATTGTGGAAGTGGATTCTCCAATCCCAGTCAAGCCTTCAGATAGCTGCAGCCCCAGCCAACCTCTTGACTGCAACTTCATGAGATAACCTACACCGTAACCACTCATCTAAGCCACTATCAAATTCCTCACCTGCAGAAACTGATAGTGAATGTTTATTGCTGTTTTAAGCCACTGTGTTTTATAGTAATTTGTTCACTGAGCAGTAGATAACTAATAAACAACCAAAGAGGATTAAAAGAAATAATATATACCTTGCCTGGCACACAGTAAGCCCTTCATAAAAGTTAGCTGTTATAACTGTTGTTGTGTAAATGCATGCATGTCCTTTTCACCAACAGTTGCAATCTTCTTGAAAAGGACTGCAGCTCATTCCCGTTTTTGCACTCTCTGCCTCTCCTCAGCCCTCTCAGCCCTTTAGCATAGTGCTGGGCACACATACAACAGAAGCCCAGTAAGTAACTCTCAAAGAGGGAGTTAAATCCGAAGGTGAAACAATTTCCCTTTGTCACCGTGAGGATAACTTTCCACTTCCTAAAATATCTGACTACCTTTTGGTGCAGTTAATGTAAATGCTTGGACTTTTATATGCTAGTTTGTAATGACTAAGCTGTAAAGGCCAAGGGGTGTAAAGGGAAGGCTTGGTTGACTAAAAGGAGGCAATGAAGAAATGCACATTGGATAAGGCAGAGGACCAGGTAAGACGGTCAGGGATGTACCTGTAATAAAAAGAGTAAAAATGGGAATTGGACCTGGAGAACAGCCAGGAAAATTACATATATAATTCAGGGCTTCAAGGTTCATGGTTTTGAGGCCCACATCTGCTGTTTTTTGCTAATGATGATGTTTTTATTGTTCATAATGTTTGCTGCCTCCGTAACTCTGGCTAGTTGCTTTGAGAAGATATCCCATATTTATAAAGGATTCAATACCACAGAGCATTAAAAATACATGACATCTACTTAGATAAATAACCCAAGTGTCATTCCCTGCTAATAGCTTATCTTCTTTGTATGTCAAAGACAACAGACCATTACAGTCTTTGATAATATTCAAGGAAAGTTTTGTAATTTTACTTAAGAAATTAAAAATATTTAAATCTACTCTTTATGATACAAAGCTCATACAGTAATTGAAGTCATACATGCCATGGACCTGAGGTCAGGATATTATTGTCAGGCTTATTTGTGAGATATCCCAAATTTGGTGTGCTAGTCTAGAAACAAGTTGATTGTGCAAAGAAGCAAAGGACAGTAACTAGTCATGGGCATCTTGGTTTCTTGACTGGCAGTTAGGTAACATGATGCCATCGATTTCTGCAGTGGGTGGGTGGACAGTCATAAAGAAAAATAGGTAATAATAATTATAATAATAGTAATAATAATCAACATTTGTTGGCTTCTAACTAACCTATAGTATAGTAAGAATTTAACCTTCTTTTTCTGATTGAATCCTGAAACAATGCAATGAAGTACATATTATTACTATTACCATTTTACAGATTAGGTAACTGAAGTTTGGATTAAGTCATGGAACTTCAGCTACCCTATGCTTCCCTCCTTGATCTCTGACAGTCATGACCAAGGCAATGTCAGAATGAGTCAGAGATAAGTCTCTTTGTTTCTTCCTTTCTTAAATCATTGTAACTAACTCTATTTTGGGGTTTATTACCTTGATCTGGAGCGACAGCACTGTGTGGTTAAGTTTATACTCCGATGTCAGGGAGATAAGTGTTTGAAAGCTGGTTTCACAACTTACTAGCTGCGTGACCTTGAGGAAGTTATTTTCGTTAAAGCTCATTTTCTTATCCATAAAATAACAATAATGACAACACTTCTAGGGTTGCTGCCCTCAATCTTTCTCCACAGCAGCCAGAGAGGTTTTCAAAATGCAAAATTGACCATGTTATCTAATTTCAACTCAAAATGAGATCCCATTGTTCTTAAGATATATAAATTGATACCCTTAACATGACTTTCAAAGCCTCTCATGGTCTGGCCCCTAATTCACCTCCCAGGCTGCATCTCAATCTATGCTTCCTCTACCCCAAACACTGGCTTAAGCCTCTCACTACAGGACTTTTGCAATATGACGGTCTCTTTGTCCAGAAAGTTCTGCTTCCCTTACCCCTTCTGCTGCTCGCCATCTGACTTAGCTTAATTAACTCTTATCTTTCAGATCTTATTTCAAATGCCACTTTCCCTGTGTAACATAACTCCCTAGACTAAGTCAAGTCCCTCTAACATATGCTTTTAGCGCGTCATGTGTTTTCCCCTCATAGCATACATCCCAGTTGTAATGTTACATTTGTGAGTCTCTGGTTAATGCCTGTGCTCTTCGCTAGACCCTAAGCGCCACCAGAAAAGAGACCATGTCTAGTTTTACTCATCTTTGTCTCCCTAGCACCTAGTTCAGGGCCTGGCACATATCATCTGAAAGAACACTTGAATTGGCTAGCACTATTAAGCTTCACTGCCCCTGCTATGAGTATAATTTTAGCCTATGAAACAAGCACCACCTAGGTGTTTAGAATTAGTATGGTGATAACAAAGCAGTATTTATCAAACAGTGAGAATCTGCTTGGAAAATGCAGATTCCCATGCCTCATTCTCAGAGATATGAGTTGATAGGTCTAGGATAGGGTTTGGAATTTGCATGTCTAACAAGTCCTCAGGGTGACTTGAGAACCACTGGTAAGAAAGGAAGGAAAGAAAGGAAAGGAGAGGAAGAAGCTAATTCATAGTCTCACTACCTTAGTAAACTCTGATAAAGTAATGACAGGACTGTTTCCAGTCCTGGCTTCTGAATTCACTGCTGGGCTTGTTGCTTCTGAGGCAGCTTCCCAGAATCAAGGCCATGATTAGGAAAGGGATGAGCTTTGCTAGCATCCTGTTGGGTGGTGTCTCTGGTGACAACTGTAGGACACTGGGGAGGGTTGAGGGGTGAAGGAACTGGAACTTACTGGATGAGTCAGTCACTGCTACTGCCTAAGGGGAGGAATAGCAGCTCAGGCCCAAGATTCATGAGTGTCTCACTCATTATTTATTTATTTATGCAAATAAATTCTACCAAATTCTTAGTGTTTCAGGTACTAAGCTATTCTGAAAATATAATGACACAGGGAAAAAAAGTAAAAAAGATACTCCTTTCTGATGGGGCTTACCATCTACCGGTGATATAGACAGTAATGAAATAATTTTATAAACATATGCAAAATTACAACTATCTAAGCTCTGTAAGATACAGGACCTGAGACATGATGGGGGAACTGATCAAGTCAGGGAGATCAGGGAAATAATTATTGAACTGGGATATGAAAACAATATAACTATAAATTAGATTTTGATGAATCACTACCTACATAAAAAGTAAAACTTTATTGGACTGTACCTCTTAATAGATGGATGGAGCTTTAAAAACATTTTAAATTATATCATTTAATGTAATTAGATGACTAGATCACTAGATGACTCATTTTTTGGTAAAGTGAAATAGAGATCATCACCAATTCTACTCCTATATTTTATTATTATAGGTAGGTACCAAAGAATTTTTTACACAAATAAATGAATGGCATTTTGCCAAATCTTTGTCACAATTTTTCCATATCCTTAAGATTTGTTAAGGGATTAGAAACCATCTCATTTGCAAAAGGATGTGTTATTCATTTGAGTAATCACTTAATCTCTGGAAATAAACCCAAAAAGGCTTATCAAGTGACTACTAATTGTTCTTATTTCTCTTTCACTTAAAGGCATTTTGGTTTTGGAGCTGAAAACCCCTTAAAAATGTGTTTCATGATTTTTCTTGTTGATTGTGAATAAAGACCTACTTCAATTATTTAGGTCATGTTAAAGTGCCGTAAGAAGACATTACAGATGGGCAGAAATTGGTATAATAAAAATATTATATACAGGTTTTTTAATCTCATTTCAAGATTTAAACAAGTTTAAAATTATACATTTGACAGAATTAAAAGAACATGTCACCATCTGAGATGAAGATATTAATTCTAATTAAATGAAATGGTTTCCAAAAGCTCAGGGCATTATATCTTAGGTTATATTTTGGGAACATTTTTATTTTACCAGGTACATAAGTAGATGCTTTTAAGACTGCAGTTTTGGACTTCCCTGGTGGCGCAGTGGTTAAGAATCTGCCTGCCAATGCAGGGGACATGGGTTAGATCCCTGGTCCGGGGAGATCCCACGTGCCACAACTACTGGGCCCACATGCCTAGAGCCCATGCTCCACAACAAGAGAAGCCACAGCAATGAGAAGCCTGCGCACCACAACAAAGGGTAGCCCCTGCTTGCCACAACTAGAGAAAGCCTGCATGCAGCAACAAAGACCCAATGCAGCCAAGAAAAAAAAAGAGTGCAGTTTTATCTAGTTTGTGAAAATAAACAGCAAAAAGAAGAGAAGGTTTTATATGACTAGTAGGTAGAGTTTACAAAATGGTGTAAAAATAATTGTTTAGGGGGATTATTTACAACATGTTCCTGTCAAGGTAATAAGGATATAATAGAAATGCATAAATGAAGGGGGAAAATGAGTGGCAGTGAGATTTGTGCCCAAATAATATGGATTTACCATATCAAATAATATTTTTTTCCTGTGTCTGTTTCAACTTGAGTACGAAATGAACTGAAACTTCCTACTAGACAAGAACCAGTGAAGCTAAAGTAATTTGGGGGGATTTTTGCCTATGAGCCAGAGATGACATGATGTTTGTTTCTTAGCCTGATCAAAATTAGTGATTTTCCTTGTTTTGCCTTTTTTTCTTTTAGAAATAAGACCCTTTAGGAGAAACAAACAAACAAAAAAATTTAAAAAGGTGGTGTGATTGCAGTAACTGCCACCACCCGAAAAAAAAATGTGCAAAGGGAAACAGTTTATTGCTTAAAGGATGATGCAACTAACTAAAGTTCCAAAAGAAGATGCTCTTTCGGTCATCTGGCTACCTGGAGGTTTTTACACACCAGGGCAATGAATTATAACAAGATATAGGACTGGCAAAGGCACACTTGTCTTTTTTTTTTTTTTTTGTGGTACGCAGGGCTCTCACTGCTGTGGCCTCTCCCGTTGCGGAGCACAGGATCCGGACGCACGGGCTCAGTGGCCGTGGCTCACGGGCCCAGCCGCTCCGCGGCATGTGGGATCTTCCAGGACTGGGGCACGAACTCGTGGCCCCTGCATCGGCAGGCAGACTCTCAACCACTGCGCCACCAGGGAAGCCCACACTTGTCTTTCATAAGGTGGGAGGACAGAGTGAGAAACGGGAGGAAGGAAAGGAGAACTGCTTCATCAGCTTTCTTAGGAAGATGAATTTTATGAAAGATACGGAAAATGAGGAACAGCAAATTGATTCCCTTAAACTGTTCCCCACATACCTGTTGGAAAGTCTTCCTATACACATTCTCCAGTTTGAAACTGCTAAAATAATTCTATCTTCTTATCCCTTCAGCCCTTACTGATTGCCCCCTCTCTGAATTCCTACAGCTCTTATTGTCTATTCTTGATAATTTAGGAATCAATTTCTCTTTAAGTGACTGTAAAGAAATCAGTCTTATTTTCAAGTGTGGCTGCCAGAATCAACCCCATTCTATATTATACTCATACCTCATGTCTGGTCATGTACAATGGCAGTTCAGGGAAAAAGGGTAATGTAAGCTGGAATAAGTAGTGGGACCTGTTTTAGACCTTCAAGATGAGATTTTTATAAGAGAGAAATGCATTCTCGGGAAGAACATATGCTGGTTAGGATACAAATCAGCTGCTGTAATAAAGATTCAGACTAACAGCAACTACCTAAACAGGTTCTCTCATGTACCAGAGCATGCATAGTCCAGAGGTACTACTGTAGTCCATAAGGTAGCAGGTTTCCTTTACCTTTTGCTCTGCTGCCTGCTAAGGTAGAGGCCTTGTCCTCATGGCCAAAAATGGTTGACATTTTGGGTCTGTATGCTAGATGACAAGAAGGGAGAAAATGAGGAAAATACTCAAAGAGGACATAATCTTTCCTTTTAAAGCAGAACCCAGATGTTTCATATCAATTACACTCACATCCCACTCACCAGAACTTAGTCACACAGACAATGCTAGCTGTAAGAGAAGCTGGGGAAAGTATAGACTTCTGCTGGGAAGCCATGGGCCCAAGCTAAAACTTGCAATTTCTATTACTAAAGAAAATAACTGAGACAACATTGAGAGAACTAGTGGTCTCATAGATTAATGCAGAAAAGAAAATGCCAGGAGATAGAAGGGAGAATGGGGAAAACAACTGTCCTAAGAATATAAGAAATTAAGATTCTACAGTGCCCGACTGAGGAGTTGCAGGCGTGGGAAGCTATTCAGGGTTTATAAAGAATATCACTGGGCTTCCCTGGTGGCGCAGTGGTTGAGAGTCCGCCTGCCGATTCAGGGGACACGAGGTCGTGCCCCGGTCCGGGAAGATCCCACATGTCGCGGAGCGGCTGGGCCCGTGAGCCATGGCCGCTGAGCCTGCGCGTCCGGAGCCTGTGCTCCGCAACGGGAGAGGCCACAACAGTGAGAGGTCCACGTACCGCAAAAAAAAAAAAAAAAAAGAATACCACCAAGAGGGACTTCCCTGGTGGTCCAGTGGTTAAGACTCCATGCTCCCAATGCAGGGGACCCGGGTTCGATCCCTGGTCAGGGAAATAGATCCCGCACGCGGCAACGAAGATCCTGCGTGCCACATTAAGACCCAGCACAGCCAAATAAATAAATATTAAAAAAAAAAAAAGAATATCACCAAGGAAGTCGTTTCTTTGCTTGCTAATTTGTTTGTTTTCTAGAAGGGTTTAAGTGCTGGTGAGATGTAGGACAGAGTGTGTGTAGATGTGTTGAGAGGGTATATCAGATAGGATGGGTAAGGTCCTTATTATTTGAAGTGTGGTCCAGGGTCTCATAGCATCAGAATCACCTGGGAGCTTGTCAGAAATGCAGAATCTCAGCCCCCCACCGAGATCTACAGAATTATAATGTGGCATTTTTACAAATTCTTTAGGTGATTAATATCACATTAAAGTCTGAGAAGTGCTGTGCTAGATTATGTTATGGTATGGAATAATCCTAAAATCTGTATCTTAAAACCACAGAGATTTCTTTCTTACTCATGCTGAAAGTCCATCTGGGAGGAAGAGGGTGGCAAATACGTGACTGCTTCATCATCCTCACCTGGGCCCCAGCCTGACGGTGCCTCTACCATCTGAACGTCACCAGTCAGGTGGCAAGAGAAGGTAATGTGTGGCTCTCATGCTTCGCCCACACTTCCTTGGTCAGACAAATCTCATGGCCATGCCTATCTTCAAGGAGGTGGGAAGAACAATTCTACCATGTCCCTGGAAGGAGAGGACTCAAAATACTGGTGAAGCCAGGAGATACCAGAGGTAGGGTGGCCTTTCAAAGGTTATCACAATATAGATGTAAAATTATCAGACACTGGGAGAGTATAATATCCATAGGAAGGAGAAGAGCATGAACAACAACAACAAAAACATTTCAGGATAATTAGTCTGAAGAGGTAGTCAAGGAAGACTCCCAGCTTTAGAGTCTGATTGATTGGGTAGAAATGAAAAATTGTGGAGGAATTGGTTGCAGTGGGGAGTGGAAAGGCTGAGTTTGGAACGGACGTGCTAAATCAGAAATTAAGGTGGATATTCACCCTCTGCCTATCTTTCCAACCCCCCACCGTGCTCCGGCCACACTGACCTTTCTGTCCCTTCATACACCAACCTTGTTCTCACCTTAGGATTGTTGTACCTACAGTTCCTTCTGGAATGCTCTTCTCTGGGCCTAACATGAGCTCCTGCCTGTCATTCAGAACTTAACCATAGTGTCACCTCCTCAGAAAGGCCTTTCCTGGTCATACAAGTGTAGCCACCCTGTCATACGTTATCACACCTCCTTACTACAGTTATCAGCATAGTACCTAGAGCTAACCGATATTTTTATTCGTCTATCCCTCTCCCCCCATTAAAAAGTAAGCTCCATGAGGTCATAGACTCTGTCTATCCTGTATCACCAGCTTCAAGTACAGTGCCAAGCAAAGTTGGTACTCAATAAATACTTAACTGAATATTCACATGGAAATTTCAGTTAACAGGTATGCAATAAGGGACATATAGATAGGGCTCCAATGAGGAAAACAGATTTGGAGTAGTGAAGTTCTCTAAAGTATTAAAGATGAACAAGAAGCATTAAACCTTCAGGAATGTTCCCCCCTCAGTGGGTAGAGAAGCGTAGCAGACTCAGAAGTCTAAAGGGTAGAACAGAGTGTCTCCTGAAGCGAGGAAAAAGTTTCAGTGAGGGATGGGTCAATGGGGGGCAAGTGTTATCTCTTAGTCAAGAAAAATGGGAATAAGAAAAAGACCATTGGATTTGGAAAGGTCATTTGTGACCAAAGAATAAAGGAGTAAAAATGTAGGGCTTAAGGAGAGAAAGGACTTGGCAGGTATAGCTCATTACTGGAGTAGGTTTGGCAGTAAAGGGAATTAGTACTCCAGCAGGATTGAGTGGGTTTCTTTTTGTGAAACCTATGGTTCTTAACTTTAAGTTAATGGATCCCTAGGGGGTCCACGAGTCACTGTCAGGGACACTGCAAATTTAGAAATTATAGGCAAAATTTTGTGTGTGCATGGGGGTAGGGGGAAGAGGATTTGTAGTTTCATTATTTTCCAAAAGGTCGAGACCCAAAGGTTAAATAGCCAATGCTGAATAGGAAGAAAATAAGTTTAAAAAAAAAACAACAAAAAACGGAGACCCATAAAAGGGCTAAGCTTTAGAGAGAAAAAGAAAAACCTCTTTCTTATCTAAGGAAAAGCTAGAAACAGATTTTTAAAAGTTCACAATTACATCATCATCTCAGTAAAAGGGGGAGTAAAGACAGATCTGGAAACACTGGGGAGACTTGTGCAAACACGCTCCAGTTAAGGGAGACTGAAGACGCCGGGAAGACGGAGTGGGGAAAGCCTGTGTTCCTCAACCGAGCCCGCGGCCCTAGCAAAGCACCATCTGTGCAACGTCACCGCCCAGGAGGTGGTGCTCAAGGCTGGGAACTGCTGGTATTGTTCTTTAATCAGTAAGCGCCCCTCTGAGACCCCAGCCGAAGCGCCTGGGATCGAGAGCAGTCTTACCACAAAAAGCATCATCACCGGGCAGGGGAGCTCATCAGTGAGTCAGCTCAGGGACAAGCTGTGCGTCCGACAAGCTTCCCCAAATTTGCCGTACTTTCCTGCTGTGTTTGGGCAGCTACCTCCTGCCCAGCCTCCCCACCTGTCATCGTCTCTGAATCGTCCCGCCCCATTTCGACATCTCCCTTCCCCGCCTCCAGCTCTCGGCCTGGCGGAGGGCCGAGCGACAGCATGCCCCCGGAGAACTCGTTCACTCAACAACTGCGGGGTTTGCTTGGCGACTCCGGGGCAAGCCCAGTGCCGGGCGCTAGGGCCTGAGGAGCATCAGGCCCTAAGGAGTCCGCCCGCGCGCAGCACGGAGGGGTCAATTCTCCCGACCTGACCGGAGTTTAACGGGCCTCCTCCTGCATGTCGCAAGCTTTCCCGACATGCCGGCGGGCCTCGCCAGGGGATGCCCGGCCCCGGCCCGCTCCACCCAACGCCAGTCCGAGATCCCGCGGGAACAGAGTTCTCGGGCCAAGGCCACCCGCCAGCATACGACCCGCGAGTCCCGGGATTCGGGGTGGGCGCTCTAGAAGGGGCCTAACTGCATCCGTCAGCGGTTTGACCTTGAAGGCCAGGCACCGCCCTCCCCTCCTCCCCCGACACGATCCAGCCTGCAGCACCCACAGCTCTACTGGCGCCACTCAGGGCCCGAAATTCCCCCTCGATAGCCCCTGGGCGCTTCGCTCTCTTCCTGTAGCCAATCGGATCCCGACATAAAACTGGCCAATGCCCGCGCTCAAAGTATCAAGAGTCGTTGAGCCTATCAAAGTTCAGCCTTAAGTCTCTCCCGCCCTCCAGAAAAGTCGGAGGGCGGGTTGATCTTACATGTTGGCCAATCAAGTAGCCAATAAACAAGACGCTTCCAAGATCAAAGGGGAAGGGGTGGGATCTAAGCTGTCTCAACGCCGCGGGGCGGAGGAATGACAGGCAAATTCACTAATACCACAGACCTATATTTTCTACGTAATCTGGGGGCGGGGCTATATTGACGGCTGCACCAATGGCTGACTGAGGGGCGTGTCCTCGGGGCCAAGCGGGAGCCCGAGGCCCCGGGCTCTCTGGGCCGCGCCTGAGGCAGACGCAACGGGGCTGGGGGGCGGCGACGGCAGCGGCGGCAGCGACGGCGGCGGCGGCGGGGGTGGGCGCTGCAGCTGGCCCGGGTGGATGGAGTTGGAGGGGCGGGGTGCTGGCGGTGTGGCGGGGGGGCCGGCGGCTGGGCCGGGGCGGAGCCCCGGGGAGTCGGCGCTGCTGGACGGGTGGCTGCAGCGGGGCGTGGGCCGGGGGGCCAGCGGCGGGGAGGCCGGGGCCTGCAGGCCCCCGGTACGGCAGGATCCTGACTCCGGCCCGGACTACGAGGCGCTGCCGGCTGGAGCCACTGTCACCACGCACATGGTGGCGGGCGCCGTGGCAGGGATCCTGGAGCACTGCGTGATGTACCCCATCGACTGCGTCAAGGTGAGACCTGGCCCTGCTCCGAACTTCACCTGGGGCTGACCCGACCCCTGGGCCATGCCCGGAGCCAGGATCCCAGCCGAGAGCCGGAGCCGACCAAAGTCCCTTTCTGGCTCCTGCCACCACACTATTCGAAGCACACACCTATGCAAGAAAGGTCCCGGCCGGGAACTGATCCCACTCAGAAGCCAGGACCAATTTCTCACCGTCAGTGAGATCTAAATTGGGACTCTGGAAAGAAAATCTGTCAGCCAGAACCCTGGATCCCAACTGGGACTAAATAGGAATAGGGTGGGATGGGAAGGGAACAGGTAAGTGCTACTAACTTGATTAAGGTAAAGCTTACTGAACACCCTCAAAAGGATCTTAATGGCTAGAGATGTTCTCTGGCCAGTGCTTTTACAAGCTCCTTGCTGTGTTTTCCCTTAAAAGTGATGGGGCAGGAACCAGAATCTGGGATCTCTCAGCTAGAGGAAGTATTTACTTATTAAATCTTAACCCATGAGTGATTGGAAATGATTGTGCAGTCAGAATTCAGAGTTCCTGACTGGAAATAATATGGGAAAGACCATGTTCAGGAAAAAGTTTCGGTTTCTCTGTGCAGCAAGCATGATACTCCACCTATTTCCTGAACATGAAAATTGAGCTGGGATTGGGATTGTGTAAATGCAGGGAGCACATCAGCCCTCCAAGGAGAGATGGACCTCATAGTGTATTTCTTTGGCCACTTGAAGTTGACAAAAAGGCAAAAGTTGTCTAGAAGGGAAGCATGACAATACTGGAAAGTAGATGTTACTGTGAAGAAAATAAAATGGGATCAACAAGAGGGCGTGATTCATGTGAAAGTAAAACTAATTTCAGCCACACCAAGCAGGCTGATGAGTGGGTACAAGAAGTCATGTTTCTGAAGAAAGCTGGGTGACGAGGGGAACACATTGTTCTTTACAGTTCTTATTCTTGTGCATTAGCAAAGGAACAACCAAGGGGACTGTTGAAATAAATATAATGACAGACTGGTTCCTCATTTACATGTTAAGGGTAATATAGTTAAACAATATCCTCACAGCTCTTGGATGTATGCTTTCTTCTCAAATTAGGAAAAAGTTACATATTCAGGAGGAGAATATCTACTTGGAAGATGCAAAGTCTTTCTCTTCTGCTCCCTGGTTCCAGTACCGTTTCATGTTTTCATTAGTAAGGTGGATGAGGAAATGGAGAAAGTGCTCCTTAAGCTTTGTGAATGACACCGAGTTGGTAGGAGTATCCTAGCACATTGCAAGGTAACTCCTACCAAGGTTCATACCCTTGAAACTGTGGTAAATGCACTTGGCTAAAATGGATATTAGAATTTTATTTTATTTTTTTAAGATTTTTTTTTTTGATGTAGACCGTTTTTAAATTCCTTATTGAATTTGTTACAATATCACACCTGTTTTATGTTTTGGTTTTTTGGCCCCGAGGCATGTGGGATCTTAGCTCGCCAACCAGGGATTGAACCTGCACCCCCTGCATTGGAAGGCCAAGTCTTAACCACTGGACCGCCAGGGAAGTTCCTAGAATTTTAAATACGCATGTCAATTGTGAGGAATAGAAATAAATAGTAAAATCCATGAGAGAGAAATAAGAGGATGGCTAATGCTCTAACAATATTGAAATGTCATATGTATAAGTACAAATAAAAAAGATTCAGACATGTATGTAACAGAGTCTAGGTTGAATGACTGTGAGTCGTTAATGCTGTATATCCAACTGTGAGTTGTTAATGCTGTATATCCAAAAGTTAACATGATCTAACTGCAAAGTAACCTCACTATACTTGGACTGTGAGTAAAGTCCAAGATAGTCTAGGGTGCTGTCTTTCAGGATGGGTATCAAATGAAAACTAGATCAAGGAGAGTAATGAAAATTATTGAATGGCTTGAAAAGTACAATGTAATAATGTGACTGACTTAGAAATATTACCTCAGAAATATTACCTCAGCTTATCAATTTAAATGTTGTCCCACTACCTTAGGAGACTATCTCCTTACTCCATATATTTACATAATGCTAATGTTGTTGTGAACATTTTATAACTTACTCTGTTAGAAATGCCTCTAGAATACTTGGCTACGTATCCTTAAATGGGGCAAGTGTTTGTCCTGTGACAAGACAGAGTTGATGTTTTAGTAATTGAGACCATTCAGAATCAAATATGGCAGCTCAGGTGGGAGATCAAAATGGGTAATGATGATTGGGGTCAAAGATAAGGTAGGACTGGAGAAAGCAAGGAGACTGATTTACTCCTGAGCTTGATAAACCCACTGAGGGAACATTTTGGAAAGAGGAGTTCCAGAAATGTTTTGCATAACTGCAGCAGCATTGCTGGAATAAGTCGCTTGTAGCCTTTCAAGATAACTGTTTTGAAGAACAGTTCTTATTCATTTGCATAAGCTTTGGAATTTTTGTTTTTAAAAGATTACTAATACAACATTACAGTCATGCCTCAAAGCACTACATTAAAGAAATAATTATTTCATCTGGAGGAAAAAATGCTCAGGAGTCTTCAAAAACACAAAAGCGTGTTTTAGAAGAATCATTTTCATTTGCCATTAACGCTGGCATTTAAATGATTAGAGGGAAAAAGTAGGTGAGCCTATCAAGATTTAGTGTCAGTAAACACTGTTTACAGTAGACACTGTTGTGCAGGCATGAAAGTAAAATTCAAATCTCTTCCTTCAGAAAGGGCTTTGCAGTTCACTTGTCCTTGCGTAGCTATTCTTCCTCTTCCACCATAAATAGGTGGTGGAGAGGAAGAGCAGCCCAACATACCCTAAGACTAGAGGCAGGTATCTGTGTTGGAGCCTAAAGGTCAACCACAGTGTTTGCAAGTGAAAGCTGATAGTGACTCTTGGCATGCAAGCCTGTGCACCCCCAAACCGCTTATCAGGGTCAAGTCGACTTAAAATATCCTTGGGAAGGACCATGGGAAGTCAGCATAGCCTTGCTAGGCTATAGTTAGTCAACCAGTGATTTTCATGGTCATAATAGGGAGGTTTGGGAGCCCAAGTGAATCCCAGTATTCCTTTTCTGGGCTTCAGAGACAAGCACCAGACTTTATCTAAAGGGATAGTTTCTACAGCGTAAAGCAGTCAAAACTCTTCTCAAAATCATCTGGCTAAGCACCTGTCACCAAGGTGCTGCTTTTTGGCTTTGTAGTCGTGAAGCAAATAATCTACTTATATAATAAGTTAAGGAGGGAAAGAACAAAGGGAAGTAAATCTTTTCCAAACTCCAGATGTAAATGGTTATCTATATACATTCACCAGTGGACAGCTAGGAAATGGAAACATTGGCTTATTTGATGTTCTTATATCTAATAATGAGCATTCAGTAAATGGCAATTGCTCATGTTTGTCAAGCACTATGTGATGTGCCTTAATATTTACTGATTTAATCACTGGAACAACTTCATGAAGTAGATACCATTTTCATTACTTTATAGATGAAGAAAACAGGCAAGTAACTTGCCCAAGGTCACATAGTTAGTGGCAGAGTCATGATTTAAACCCAGTCTGACTCCCAAGCCTTCCATACAGGCGCCCAAAAGCAGATTTCCAGAACCAAGCAAGGCACAGAATTTCACAATTGTGCTCCTTCCTAAACATGACCTTTAGATGAACAGCTGGACATATAAATCATAGACACAGAGGAACTTTAAAATGAAAACAAAAAATACAAAATCAATCCTGATTTGTTAGTGGTTAAAGACCAGTTAGTTGCCCATGCATATTTGCAAAATGACTTATACACGAGACAACACTGCTGTGATCTGTAAATTCTGAGATATGAACTAATATTTCTCAGAAACATAGTTGAATACAATAAAAAGCCTTATATTTCTAGCACCACATAAATTAGCAACGGCTTTTACTTGCCTTAACTCTGAATCTCCACAACAGCACTCTGAGTCAGCCATTCTTAGTCTCATGTTACAGATGACATTGCTGAAGCTCAGAGGTTAAGTGACATACCCAAGACCACATAGCTAGCAAAGCTGGGTCTCCCACTCAGCCTTTCTGACTCAAATGTGACTTGTCTCACCAAACTACTTACCTGTTTGGCTTTTTTTTTTGCGGTACACGGGCCTCTCACTATTGTGGCCTGTCCCATTGTGGAGCACAGGCTCCGGACACGCAGGCTCAGCGGCCATGGCTCAGGAGCCCAGCCGCTCTGCAGCATGTGGGATCTTCCCAGACCGGGGCACGAACCCGCATCCCCTGCATCGGCAGGTGGACTCTCAACCACTGCGCCACCAGGGAAGCCCCGTTTGGCTTTTCTTCAAAGTCGGGCAGTGGTATTTTTTATGTTGAAGACTATTCACTAATTCTTACTTAGAGATTTCATCCTTAAGAGGTTTTCATCTTTCTGTGAAAGAGATTTATTGGCCCACAAATTTGGGGAGCCATATTTGTATATTTGGTGTGGCTTATGCCTGGGTCCTCTCCATGAGGGTGTATTTTCATTGAGTTAGAATTGTGAGTTAGATTTAGACGTGTGTGTAAAATTTTCATTGTAACTTACACACAGTCCAGGTTTCTCTTGTGGGTAAACGGTTCCAGGACTCTGAGGCCAGACCTTTAAGACTAGTTACCCAAATATGCTATTGACTCCAGCAGAACAGTGCAATTTCTAAACATTCCCCCAATACAAGATTAGTTAGTTGTTGTTTTTTTAATTTAATTATTTATTTTTGGCTGTTTTGGGTCTTCATTGCTGTGCGTGGGCTTTCTCTAGTTGCGGCGAGCAGGGGCTACTCTTCATTGTGGTGTGCAGGCTTCTCATTGCGGTGGCTTCTCTTGTTGCAGAGCACGGGCTGTAGGTGTGCGGGCTCTAGAGCGCAGGCTCAGTAGTTGTGGCGCACGGGCTTAGTTGCTCCACAGCATGTGGGATCTTCCCGGACCAGGGCTCGAACCCGCGTCTCCTGATTGGCAGGCGGATTCTTAACCACTGCACTACCAGGGAAGTCCCTTTTTTTTTTAAAATTGAGAAGTAGAAAAGAATGTGTCACATTGTGATAAGTGATATTGTATATTTCTGATTGAACTTCAGTAATCTTTTAGGCTACCAGTTCTTTGTTGGTAGCAGGAAGGGGAAGATAACTAGAGGAATGTGGATTGCTTGCAGCTAACCAGGATTTATTAATCTGGTTAGTTCTTTTTTTCCCATGCTTTGGAGAAGAGGCATTACTCTTGGATTTCAGATGGCCAACAGGAAGGTTCAAGCTTTTAAATCCAGATTGAATCAGTGACAGGAATGAAGTAGGAATTTAAACTGTACTTGGGCGTTAGTTGCCCCTGTTGGCTCACTAATGGCCTTTTTGAACTGGTGCAGACAAAGCTAAGATTCATTCATTCATTCATTCATTCATTCAACAAACAAATCTTGAGTGCCTACTGTGGTCCAGGCACTGGACATTGATTTTTTTTTTTTTTAGTATTTAATCAATTAATTAATTAATTATTTTGGCTGCGTCGGGTCTTAGTTGTGGTACATGGGATCTTTTTGTTGCAGCACAAGCTCTTTGTTGCCATGCAGGCTTCTCTCTAGTTGTGGCGTGCGGGTTTTCTCTCTCTAGTTGTGGTGCGCGGGCTCCAGGGCACGTGGGCTCTATAGTTGTGGTGCGCGGAGTCCAGAGCACATGGGCTCTTTAGTTTGTGGCACATGGGTGCTCTAGTTGAGGCGCGTGGGCTCAGTTGCCCTGCGGCATGTGGGATCTTAGTTCCTTGACCAGGGATCAAACCTGCGTCCCCTGCATTGGAAGGCGGATTCTTTACCACTGGACCACCAGGGAAGTCCCTGGACATTGATTTTATACTATCTGGTAGTCTCCATGCCACCCTAACCTTGAAATAGATCAATAGACAAGAGATCTGCATTGGAGACTCATCCTTCAGAGAAGGTCTGTGATTTGGGAAGTATTTCAAGTAAGATTAATTTCCCAAATTTCAGTATCTACCATATACATTCATTCCAGTCACTGAATCCTCTAGAGATTCCAAGGGTTATGTTTCACTGAGACTAATTTTATTCATTGATGCCAGTTTTGGGATTCAGTCAGTTTAGATTAGAAATCTGGAATCTCCCTCAGTTTTAGAGAATAGATTGGTTTCCACCTTCATAGTTTGAGGGTAAACTTTCTTTTCCAGGAAATTAGAGCAGCATCTATTAGGAGTACTACTTCTGCCAAAATTTTAACTTACAGGCCCAGCTGCCAATGCCAAATAGTCTGAAGAAGCCAGATTATCATCAAGGTTATATCGAAGGATGAGCTGTCATCTCATTAGTCAGTGTAGTATGTGGCCAGGAAGCAGGCCCAGGATCAGTCTTCAGAAGTAATAAAGTATGTTGTAGACAGTAAATAGTTGACTTTAGAATCCACTTGTAAAGAACTCTTAGCCTGAGTTTATTAAGACACAAAAGCAACTTCTCCTGAAACACAGGCTTAATATTTGTTGCTGGGTTCAAGAACGCTTACCAGGGGGCGATTTTTTGAGGGAAAATAATGGTGTTCCACCCGTAGGGTCATAGGTGACCAGAAAAAGAAAGGTCCAGCCGAGGCTTGGAAAGACGGCACATAGATTTGGAAGGCAGTAACACTGGATGCCAGGTGTCACTTCCGCATATTGGCGTGATTTCACGTAGGTCTGCCCAGTGCCCAAGCCTGAGTGTTGAGATTGGGTGCGCAGTCAGCACCACTGACATTGCACTTCTCCCTTCTGTACTTTCAGACTCGGATGCAGAGCCTACAGCCTGATCCAGCTGCCCGCTATCGCAACGTGTTGGAGGCCCTCTGGAGGATTATAAGAACGGAGGGGCTGTGGAGGCCCATGCGAGGCCTGAACGTCACAGCAACTGGCGCAGGGCCCGCCCACGCCCTCTATTTTGCCTGCTATGAAAAGTTAAAAAAGACACTGAGTGATGTAATCCACCCTGGGGGCAATAGCCATATTGCCAATGGTATTGAGCCTTCCTGTGCTGGTTCTCCCACTTTCCCAACTCTTTGGGCTTTGCTGTTGTCAGTGCTTTCCAGTCTCAGCATGATTTGAAGCTGAAGCTTTGGGCTGGAGTAGGCCAGATTATAGGGGAGGGACTTCCAAACCTGATGTTCTCAGACAGTGGGCTGCGTCAACCCCACCTCTTCTTTGGGGCATCTCAGCAAAGGGTTACAATATCCTCCCTTACGTACCAGCTTGACCCTTTCCTCTCATTCTCTCCCTGGTATCAGCTTCTGATGCCCTGGTAATGTGGAGACACACACTGAACTGCCCCCGTTGTGTGTTTCTTGGTAGTTGGGTGGTATCCCGCTCCTCGGGGCAGGATTGGAGGTAACCCAGCCACCCAAGGAAGACATCAGTGGAGCTTCAGCTCTTCGCCTCACCTTTTCAGGATCCCAGCTGCCCACAGGCAGTTTGTATCATGGAGGACAGGACAAGCCCTCAACAAGTGAATGGTGCTGGGGCCGGGGGGCTTCTGTACAAAGAAACCAGAGGGTTGGAGGTTGTGTGGAAGTAATGGAAGGGATGGCAGCCTGGAGAAAACCAAAGTGAAAGTGGAGAGGAGAGGGTGAGGAATACGGTAGTTCAGGACCTGAGGGAAAGGTCTAGATGGACAGATGTTAGGATTTGGAGACTGGGGTTGGGCAGCATGCGGCAGCAGGATAGAAGGTGAGATTCTGTGGTGGAGATCTAACCACCTGCCCCTCGTGCTCTCCCGCCACTGGAAGCAGGTGATGTGCTGGCATCCCTTGGCCACAGTGTATCTGCTTCCTGTCTGGAGCATGAACTGCACTTATTCTCAGAGCCATCTTTGTTGAAAAAAGTCTGGGCTGTTTCTCAGACTCTTCCTGGCCTTCCTATCGTAGCTGTGGAAGGTAGATTGATGGCCTTACTAAGTTAGAGGGAACAAGTATCTTCATTTCTCTGAACAGGCATTTAGAAGCAGTGGGTTCCATCTTTAAAACTGGCTCTTAACATTCCCTCTCCCTGCTGTGGTTTATCACAGCTACGCCCCTTCACTCTGGGTCCTCCATGAGTCAGTCACCCTTTCCTGGCCTTACATGTGGCAGTTGTTTTTTCCTTTGCAGGCGCGGCCGGGTGTGTGGCAACATTACTTCATGATGCAGCCATGAATCCAGCAGAAGGTAATGATTCCTCACCCTTTCCCTCTATGGGCAGCTGCATCTACATCTCTGGGCTTTTCCTTTATTTTTGGTTTGCAGGAGAAAGCCAGGGAGCACCCCATCAGTTTTGGTGGGAAATCCTGGCGTGTTACATTGTCTTACCACTAGAGGGCACTCCCTGCATGTTGTCCGTGCTTAGGAGGATTCCCTTAGACAGGAAGCATATTCAGTGAGATTTATTCACCTGGGGCTTCCCTGGAAAAAGGTATGGCTCTATGTGGCCTATTCCTGGGCCTTCCTGGAAGTCCGCTTTATAGTGGATTTGATGTAAAAAATTTAGCAGATTATTTCACTTTTCTTCAAAAAGGTGAAGATGGATTCTGACATTTGAAAATACTGCCTATCTTGTTGGAATGAAGAATGGTTGAGATAGGAATGAAAGGTACATTGGTAGAGCTTAGTCCCTGCACTGCTGCTTGGATCTTGGCTTTTCAGTTGGAGAATGAGGTACCCAAACAAATATGAAAGGATAGCACAGTTGCCAGGTTCCTTAAAGTTCCAGTTCTTTACCTGTCTGGGCAAGGCCATGGCAAGGAAAGAGCCAAAGCTAAACTGAAGATTATACCTGAGCTTATACATGTATCTACTTGAGGGGGTAGGAGATGTCTGGAAACTAAAGCCGTACCCTTCTTGACTAAGAATTGTGTTTTTGGTAGCCCTTCTCCTCTTCCTATGGAAGGATGAGATCCTCATGTTGTAAGAGTTCAGTGTTGTGTACCTGACGACTGGGATTTTAGGGCTATGTGTTCATTATTATGTTCACTGCCACTGAATCACTTCTTGTCTTAAGAGTTACGAAAGGGTAAGATGGTAACAATAATAGGTAGGTACTTATTTCAAGGAAACCCTCTGGAGTCTAAACTGTAGATATATCCTGTATGTTAATTGGCCGGTATTAAAGAAATCTTACTAGAATTGGGTCCATTATTTTTTAGCCCTTTATCACCCTCTCCTATCCCCTCCTCTCAAAAAAGGGAAACCTTCACTAATCAGACTGACAATTCACTCATACTTTTTCCTCTCTCCAATCCATTGGCTGATCTACTGACTTGGGACTCCGAATCTGGACACTCCTGCTCACCGGCTGATTGCTGTCACCGTTCCCTTCTTCTCATTGACGGCACCGCCAGTGGTGAAGCAGAGGATGCAAATGTACAACTCACCGTACCACCGGGTGACAGACTGTGTACGGGCAGTGTGGCAAAATGAAGGGGCCGGGGCCTTTTACCGCAGCTACACCACGCAGCTAACCATGAACGTTCCCTTCCAAGCCATTCATTTCATGACCTATGAATTCCTGCAGGAGCACTTTAACCCCCAGAGACGGTACAACCCCAGCTCCCATGTCCTCTCCGGAGCCTGTGCAGGAGCTGTAGCTGCCGCTGCCACAACCCCACTGGACGTTTGCAAAACACTGCTCAACACCCAGGAATCCCTGGCTTTGAACTCAAACATTACAGGACACATCACAGGCATGGCTAGTGCCTTCAGGACGGTGTATCAAGTCGGCGGGGTGACCGCCTACTTCCGAGGGGTGCAGGCGAGAGTAATTTACCAGATCCCCTCCACAGCCATCGCATGGTCTGTGTATGAGTTCTTCAAATACCTAATCACTAAACGGCAAGAAGAGTGGAGGGCAGCCAAGTGAAGCGGCACTCAGTGGAGCCAGGGTTCGGCCAGCACTGCTGCTCTGCCCACTCCAGCCACGTTCTCTGTCTCCCGGCACACTCCAGCCTCGAGCGGGGTGGGAAGGAAGGCAGAGGGCTCTCTCCCCCAGGCTCTTGGTGTGTTGGCTGACGCCAGTTCCTGCCGCCCTCCGTCGTCGCCGCCTTTCCTTCCGGGCCCTAAGCAAGTGCAGCAAGTCACAGCACAGCATCTCTGACACTCTCTCCTTCCTGGGCCTGGTGACCTGCTCTAGACTGTTACAGAGGGATAAGCAGCTCATTCCCCTGGTTCCTAATAAAAGCCTTTAAATTAAACGGTTTCATTGGGTTTGTCTTGCCAAAGGGGAAGTGAAATGCTGTCAACTGTTCTTGCCTAAGCGTAAATCAAGGGGCCCACGGGGAAGGTTTATTGCGTATGTCTGTAGTTTTTGTTTCTGCTGTTTTCATGGTGATTTAAGACTTTGGGCCCTACTCCCCCTTATTTAGTAATAGGCTCCAAGGAGTCTCCCTGACGGCAGGAACGATGGGCCTTTGGCAGATCCCAGCTAAACAGGTGCTCTTGACCCCCACTATTGCCTTTTCCCTAGGGCAGTGGCGTGGCACAGAAGAGGGAGATCTCTCTGCTCTAATTCTCAGCTCTGCCTGCAGCAGTAAAACTTTCCACATGGCTCTTGGTTTTCTAATGCAGTTGTAAAGCTAAGATTAGTGCAGCTGCAAGTCCTGAAGATGCTGTGGTAAATAATAACAGTACCTCTCATTTTAAGGCTTTTACAAAGTACTCCCATATACGTGATCTCCTTTGGTTCTCACAAAATCTGAAGTAGGCAGTGCAGGTGTCATCTCTATTTTACAGGTAAGGAAAGCTCAGAGAGGCCGTGACTGGCTCAAGGTCTCACAGTAAATACAGAACTGGGACCCCGACCCAGATCTTTTGTCCCCAGAAGTGAATCTAATTGTGCCTTCCTGCAGATAGGAAATGAGCAGAGGGCATGTACTCCACCTGCCATCTGAAGGAGCTCCCTGCCGACGGCCACTTGGGCTCTGGGTACTTACAGGCACGGGGCTTTCACTGTGCTTTGGGGGTCAGTCTGTTCCTTTTTGTGTAACTGAACCAGTTATTGGCAAGTTCTTCAGTACATAGAGTGGAAGTTACCCCCTGAAACTTCTATCGTCTTTGCATCTGTCATTCATTCAGTAACTACTGAGTGTCTGCGTCAGGCGCTGGTGTTGGGCACACGGTGATAAATAACCGCCCCCCCAAAAAAAAGATTTAAAAAAATCCAAAAAACAACATTCCAGCCCTCAAGGAGCGTGGAAGATACATATAAACAGGCAATTACAAGATAAAATGACAAGAAATGTGATAGGGTAAAACTAGACAGCCGTTTGGAGGACAGAAGAATACCCAGCCTGGCCGTGGGTGATGGGTAGGCTTTTGGAGGAAAGTGACATCTGAGGTGACACCTGGAAGGCAAATGAGCTAACTGTGAAGGAGGGTGGAGAGATGTTCTAGGCAAAGACCTGGAGGTAAGAGAATGAGAAGCATTTGGGGTTCAGTGTGCAAGGGGTTCAGTGGGGCTGACAGCCTGGGCAACGCATGCAGCTGGAAAGCCAAGTGGGGGCTGGGGTGTTAAAAGCAATGCTAAGGAGTTTAGACTTTATCCTGAAGGCAGTGCAGAGGCATTACAGGGCTTTAAGCAGAGGTGTGGTGTGATGAGATTTACAACTGAAACATCACTTAGGCTCTGAGAAAGGATTATAGGAGCAAGACTGGACAGGCAGGCAGACCTGGGGAGGAGGCTGTTGCAGTCTGCATCCAGGCAAGGCTGCATGGTGGTCTGTGCAGGGACGGTGGTGAGGGAGACAGAGAAAAGTGCCTGACTGGAGCTAGGTTAGGGTTGCAGATCAGCAGGGTTCGGTTACAGAGTAAATCTCGTTCTCCTTCCACCTGACAGCCCTTCAAGTATCTATGGAGAATCATGTCTGAATGCACTTGAAACAAACTGTCAAGAAAACAGCAGGGTCTCCATTTCTAAGCCTTAAGTAAGCTCTCCTGGCCCTCTGATTTAGCGCTGAAGAAATGTTAACAGTGCCAAACGGTGGCCACTGGAGTTTGAATCGCCTGTGGAGTAACAAGAGCGTGATGAAGTCATTGCAGAGGTCATTTCAGAGGGTATGCTTGTAAAGTTTAAGAGAACAGCTGCCTCCCAGCATGGAGTAAGCATGAGAACAAAGGGATGCTTCCCCAAACCTTAGCCCTGTAGTGAGCTGTCCAGAGTTACTGCCTGGCGTGGTACCCGGACCACAGCAGACACTGTGGCAATAAGGCCCACTTTTCAAGAAAAGGACACGGGGTATTTTCAGAAAGAATGGAAGTCACTAAAGACCCCCTCAGCTCTAATGCTTTAATAACAAATAATGAGAAAAGAGTGCAAAGTGACCTTCCAGTCTCCAACTGTGTTCTAGCTGCTGGATGAGTTTGGAATTTGGACAGGGCATTAGATTCTGTAGGTCTCTGGGCCCAATCACTAGAGAAGACAGAGGCAGAACACCGTGATGGACTCGAGAGTCTGGATGCCAGTGAATGGGTACCTGGGTCAGGAACCAAGCCTCACTTTCATGGGCTCACCACACCCATGAGAACTGTGGGCTTTGGGGGTATCTCCAAGCCCAGAGTCTTCCTGGAAAGCCAGGTAGGTTATTGTGGCACCAGGAAGACCCAGCTCCAAACCACCATCAAGGGGTCAATTCCTGCACAGTGCCATCCGAAGCAGAAAGTGAGAAAATAAGTCACAATTTGGCCAGAGAAAACTTTTCTTAATCTGACATACAAGACCAATGTGAATGAAACAGTCTTGTATTAACACAAAGCAGTATATAGTCATGTATTGGGTTGGCCAAAAAGTTCATTTGGTTTTTTCCATAAGATGACTCCAGTAGTGCTTAGTTGTCTTTAACTTCATTCGAAACAATTTTGTTAGACTGTATTGTGACAGCTGTCATATCAGTGTGCATTTAAAAAAAAATTATCAAAATTGGTGAATTTTTGTGTAGCCATTTTCATATTGAAGAGGGAGAAAGGAAGCAACGTTTTTGGCATACCATGCTTTATTATTCCAAGAAAGGTAAAAATGCAACTGAAATGCAAAAAAAGATTTGTGCAGTGTATTGAGAAGGTGCTGTGACTGATCAAACATGTCAAAAATGGTTTGTGAAGTTTCGTGCTGGAGATTTCCTGCTGGACGATGCTCCAGAGTTGGGTAGACCAGTTGAAGTTGATAGCAATTAAATCGAGACATAGTTGAGAATAATCAACGTTACATCACACGGGAAACAGACGACATACTCAAAATATCCAAATCAAGCGCTGAAAATCATTTGCACCAGCTTAGTTATGCTAATCGCTTTGGTGTTTGGGTTCCACATAAGTTAAGTGAAAAAAACCTTCTTGACCATGTTTCCACATGCAATTCTCTACTTAAACGGAAGGAAAACGTTCTGTTTTTAAAACAAATTGTGACGGGCAATGAAAAGTGGATACTGTACAATAATGTGGAACAGAAGAGATCGTGGGGCAAGCGAAATGAACCACCACCAACCACACCAAAGGCCGGTCTTCATCCAAAGAAGGTGATGTTGTATATATGGTGGAGTTGGAAGGGAGGCATTTATTTTTAAGAATCGATTTTATTTATTTATTTTTGGTTGTGTTGGGTCTTCGTTGCTGTGCGTGGGCTTTCTCTAGTTGTATCAAGTGGGGGCTACTCTTCATTGCAGCAAGTGGGCTTCTCAGCACGATGGCTTCTCTTCTTGCAGAGCACAGGCTCTAGGCGCGCGGGCTTCAGTAGTTGTGGCTCGTGGGCTCTAGAGCACAGGCTCAGTAGTTGTGGTGCACGGGCTTAGTTGCTCCACAGCATGTGGGATCTTCCCGGACCAGGGATTGAACCCATGTCCCCTGCATTGGCAGGCGGATTCTTAACCACTACACCACCAGGGAAGTCCCAGGAGTCTTCTATTATGAGCTTTTTATGGAAAACCAAACGATTAATTCAAACAAGTACTGCTCCCAATTAGACCAACTGAAAGCAGCACTTGACGAGAAGCACCTGGAATTAGTTAACAGAAAACACATAATCTTCCATCAAGATACTGCAAGACTGCATGTTTCTTTGATGACCAGGCAAAAACTGTTACAGCTTGGCTGGGAAGTTCTGATTCATCCGCCATATTCACCAGACATTGCACCTCTGGATTTCCATTTACTTCTGTCTTTACAAAATTCTCTTAACGGAAAAAAATTCAATTCCCTGGAAGACTGTAAAAGGTACCTGGAACAGTTCTTTGCTCAAAAAGATAAAAAGTTTTGGGAAGATGGGATTATGAAGCTGCCTGAAAAATGGTGGAAGGTAGGGGAACAAAATGGTGAATATGTTGTTCAATAAAGTTCTTGGTGAAAATGAAAAATGTGTCTTTTATTTTTACTTTAAAAACCGAAGGAACCTTTTGGCCAACCCAATACTAGACTACATGGAATCAACAATGAGATTGAGAGACAGAAAAGATGAGATTAGTGTAGGTCAGAGTTAATGAGGAAGAGGTGGCTTCGATGAATAGTAAAATGAAAAAAAAAAAAAACTTTTGTAAAAGCCAATCAAAGGTCACGCTAATTTTATAAAATTTAGAAAACATAGAGTAAAAGAAAATACCTCCAATCCTATTACCCAGAGAATATGACATTTTGATGTGCACATCATCTAGTACTTTTTCTATGCATTAGTTTTTGTTAATTTTCAAAAATCGGACCACACCGTAAACAGCTTCTTCTACTAACAGTATATGATGCCCATCTTTCCACATTATTAAATTTTCTTCCATCACCTCAATGTAAATGGCCACACAACATTCCATTGTACAAATGTACAGTGGCTTATTCAGTCAGTCCCTTGGTGTGCCTTTATACTAAGTTATTCTCAAGAGCATTGCCATGGGAGGTAGAATATGAATGACAAAAAGGAGAGCAGGGTAGTTACAGAGAGAAGGTTCAGAGTGGGGAGACAGTTTGGTGCCACCTCCCAGCAGGAGCTGAAGAGATCCTGACTGGAGACCAGGGTGCAAGTTAAGGGATGGAAGGGGTAAGGCTGGCCAGCGAGAATGTCAGAGGTAGGAGGGTTCTTAGAAGTCATCCCTCCTTGAGCCCCACTTCACTCTACAGCATCCCTGACAGACCCACTCCCGGGTCTGGGAGCACACTGCTGCCCAAAGCCATCTGTGTCATCGCTGCAAAGTTCGCTGGTTAGAAAGTTCATTCTTTAGTCTTCTGCTTCCATTCTAGAATCATGTCACTCCTCTGCTCCTGTGGCCAAATTCCTCACTTACGGCCGCAGGGCTTTACATAATTTGGCCCCTGCCTGTCTTTCCAACCCAAACCTACAACATGAACATGAGGCATTCAAAACAAACACATATTTTCGTGAAAATCTAAAATATTCCTTCTGTTGCCTTCGGTCACTGATATAGGAGGCTTGATAAACAATATTCTGTCTAAACTATCAGAAACCTCACACGATCGCTGTTCAGACTGGATGTGCAATACCTGTTACCTCCTGCTACCTTAGCTTGGTGAGCAGAGAGCAATGCTATGAGCGCCGCACACAATACTCCCTGCATTATCAGGGTTCCGTAACGCAAGCTTTTTTCACCGCCACCACTCCCGCTGCCCACACTCACACACTGAAAAGAAAGAACAATTCTTTCTATTGAGGCACATAGGTCTCCCTGTAATTTCCACCTGTGATCTCCTTCTGCCTGCTGGAGCAGCAAAGAATCACACTAATCCTTCTCTCTGACAACCCTTCAAAAATATTAAGACGGCTATCATGTCACTCGGGGAGGGTCATATTCTGGAGAGGCTGAAAGCGAGGCAGAGGAGTTTAGACCTGGCAGCTAATGAGGAGCTCTCGTGGTTCTTAAGCAGGGAGGGACATGACTAAAGCAATGTCTGAGGATGATGCAAGCAACAGCCCGGATATAGGACAACCTGGAGGGTAGGACACTGGAGACAGGGACTCTAGCTGAGGGGCTACTGTCCCCATTTAGAAAAAGAGGACCCTCGGGACTTCCCTGCAGGTCTAGTGGTTAAGAGTCTGTGCTTCCACTGCAGGGGGCACGGGTTCGATCCCTGGTCAGGGAACTAAGATCCCACATGCTGTGTGGCGTGGCCAAAAAATAGTAATAATAATAATAATAATTTTTTAAAAAGAAAAAGAGGACCCTGAGAAATCTCATTACTGGAAGATGAAAGGGACTTGATGATGGTTTAGACATTCACGTGGGAACTTACCTATAGGTTGTTTGCACTCATCTGGCTGTGTTTCATCTCCTTCGTTAGACTGGGGCCCAGAATTGTGCCTTTTTGGTATTACCCCCTGCACCCCAGTACTCATAACAGGTGCTTGATAACTACCTGCTGACAATGGAATGGTTGTGGTCACACACTGAGGTCTGTCTGGGAGAATGATGGTACCAGGGTTAGGAATGAGCCACTTCACTTCACAAACGTGTATTGAGCAGGTGGGGGCACTGGGGTAGATGCTGGGCCAATGTGATGGTCAGCTTTTGGTGTCAACATGGTACAGCTACAGTCCCCAGGTTTTCAATCAAACACTAATCTAGACATTGCTGTGAAGGTATTTTGTGGATATGACGATATGATTAAAGTCTATAATCAGTTTATTTGAAGTAAGAAAGATTATCCTAGATAATCTGGGGGGGAGGCACTGCTTTAAGTAGTTGAAAGGTCTTAAGAGCAGAACTGAAGTTTCCTTGAAGAAGAAATTCCACGTGTGGGCTGTAGCTTCAGCTTGTGCTCAAGAGTGTGTACACACACACACACACACACATCTCCTACTGGTTCTGTTTCTCTGGTAGAGCCCTGACTGATGCAGTGTGTAAGTGTGCACACACACAAGAAGAAACCATTACTTACTGCTGGCCAGACCCCTCACTTCCTCTGGCTCACTCAGTCCTCACACAATCCTCCTAACAATACTAAGAGGCGGGCACTATTGTTCCCATTTTTCAGATGGGAATACTGAGACTTGAAGGAGTTTGGTAATTTGCCCGTCCCATGTTCTTCCCACATCCTGTTTCCTCTATTTACAACATTTTTGCCTGGACCTTTGGATGGTGGGGTGCTTCTGAGCGTTTGAGTCTGTGCTCAGATGTCACCTCCTCAAACAGTCTTCCCTGGCCACCCAATCTAAAGCAATGTCCTCAGTCACTCTCATGTCACCCTGTTTTATTTTTCATACACGTTATCAAATAGTAATAACGTGTACGAAAAATAAAATAAAACAGGGTATTTGACTATATGATGGTCATTCTAACCGTTCCTTGTTTCAGCACCAGCCTCCTTCCCAAGCAGGATGTCAATTTCATGAGAGCAGGTGCTTTCTTTACTCTGGTCTTATTCTTCGTGACTTCACTGGGGCCTGGAACAGTGCTGCACACTTAGTAGGCTAGCACTGAAAAACTGTTAAATAAATGATTTAATTCCTTAACTGGACTCAACTCCTGCTGCCAAAGAACTCAAAGTCCACTGGATAATAGAGAGAAATAAATAGCAACATGGAAACTGTGCAGTGGGAAACTGAGATCTGATGCAAGTCGTGATGCTCACAGAAGTCGGAATGCTCACTTTGAATCAGGCGTGATGCCCTTGGGGCTGTGTAATATTGTGGTTAAGAGCACACTCTCTGGTGTTGCTCTTACTGGGTTCAACTCCCAGCACACCCTTTACTGATGAGTGTGTAACTCTGGACAGGTCCTGGCCCCTCTTGCCTCCATTTCCTCATCTGTGAACTGGAAGTAACAACAGTAGCTATCTTATAATAGCTGTATTATCTTATGATACTGTTTTTGAAGATTAACGGGGCTAAAATGTAGGTAGTGTTTAAAACCAGGCCTGACACACAGCAGGCACTGTGTAAGCATGTGCTATTATTACTAGTGTCCCCTATAACTAGATGTTAGACTCACTATTCACTCCATGGTATGTTAACGATTGTCTACCAATTAGGTTATAAACTTCTTTTTTTTTTAATTTATTTATTTTTGGCTACGATGGGTCTTTGTTGCTGCACGCGGGCTTTCTCTAGTTGCTGCGAGCGGGGGCTACTCTTCGTTGCGGTATGTGGGCTTCTCATTGCGGTGGCTTCTCTTGTAGCAGAGCACGGGCTCTAGGCACGCGGGTTTCAGTAGTTGTGGCATGCAGGCTCTAGAGCGCAGGCTCAGTAGCCATAGCACACGGGCTTAGGTGCTCCGTGGCATGTGGGATCTTCCTGGAGCAGGGATTGAACCTGTGTCCCCTGCACTGGCAGGCAGATTCTTAACCACTGTGCCACCAAGGAAGCCCCAGGTTATAGACTTCTTGAGGACAGAAGCCAAAGTCTTTTTGAGCTCGTTTCCTAATATTAAGGAATCTGGGTTTTATTTTGTCATCTGGCCTAATGGTAAGTCACCAAGAGATTTAATGCAGGGAGGATCATAGTCAGCTTTGGGTTTTTAAAAGGTTATTCTGGAAGCCAGAGAATGGCTTTATGAAGGGGGAGTGTAGTGGGTCGAACGGTGTCCTCCCTAAAATTTGTGTCTACCTAAAACCTCAGAACGTGACCTTATTTGGAAATAGGGTCTTTGCAGATGTAATTAGTTAGGATTCAGATGAGATCATACTGGATTAGGGAGGGCCCTAAATTAAATTGCTCGTGTCCTTTTAAGAAAAGGAAACAGAGACACAGGGAGGAGAAGGCATGTAAAGACGGAGGCAGAGAGTGGAGTTGTGCAGCTACAAGCCAAGGAAGCCATGGACGGCCGCAACCCAGAAGTGGCTGGTAGATTCTTCCCCAGCTTTCAGAGGGAGCGTGGCCTTGTAGACACCTTAGCTTTCAGACTTCTGGCCTCCAGAACTGTGAAAGAGTACATTTCTGAAGCCACCCTGTTTGTGGTACTTTGTTACAGCAGCCTCGGGGAGTTAATACAGAGATTGTAGGAAAGGAGGCAAGGAGACCAGTGAGGAGGCTGATGATGGGGCCCAAGTGGAAATTATGGGAGCCTAAGCCTAAGCGAAGGCACTGACGGTGAGGAGAGGAAGAGACAAACTGGAGGGACATACAGGGAGCTGAATGGACTGAACCTGGAGATCAGTGGTGCTTAGGGTCCCAGACAGGAGTCGTCTTGAACAGCTTGCACATTTCTGGAAAGGAAGGCAAATTTTCTGGGGAGGAATAATATAGTTATGAACATGTATTTGAGGCCTGAGTAGATTTTGGGGATCTGCAATATGGATTAATGAGTTAACTGCACAGAGGTTACAGCTAAAGCCATAGACTGGGTGGAGAAAGTGAGAGTTAGAGTAAGTACTCTTTCTTCTTTTTTCTTTTCTAATCCCAAACTCCTAGTCCTTCCCTCCCCCAATGCTCCCCCTTGGCAACCACAAGTCTGTTCTCTATGTCTGTAAGTCTGTTTTTGTTTCATAGATGTATTCATTTGTGTCTGTTTTTGTTTATTTATTTATTTTTTTGGCTGCGTCGGGTCTTAGTCGCAGCATGCGGGGTCTTTGTTGTGGCGCGGTCTTCTCTCTAGTTGTGGCGTGCAGGCTCCAGGGCGCGTGGGCTCTGTAGTTTGCAGCATGCGGGCTGTCTCACTGAGGGGTGGGAGCTCAGTAGTTGTGGCACACAGGCTTAGTTGCCCCAAGGCATATGGGATCTTAATTCCCCGACCAGGGATCGAACCCACATCCCCTGCATTGGAAGGCGGATTCTTTACCACTGGACCAGCAGGGAAGTCCCTGTGTCATATATTAGATTCCACATATAAGTGATATCATATGGTATTTGTCTTTTTCTGACTTTACTTAGTTCTTTCTTTTTTAAAACCTTTCAAAGTAGCATATGTAAAATGCTTAAATAATACACATAAAGTGCATATCTTGATGAATTTTTACATAGGTATGCACCTGTGTAACTACTACACTGAGAATGTTTCCAAAAATCCAGAAGGTTCCATCGTGTCCTCTCACAGTACCATCTCCCAAAGGTAACCACTATTCTTACTTCTGTTACTATAGATTAGTTTTGCCTGTGCCTGAACTTCAGGAAAACAGATTCATGGTATATATACTCTTTTGTGTCTGGTTTCTTTGGCTTAACATGATGTCTTGAAGATTCATCCGTGTTGTTGCAGTCAGCTGTTGGTTCTTCCATTGCTGTGGAGTTTGGATACACCACAATGGATTTATCCATTCTCTTGTTGACGGATGTTTAGCTTGCTTCTAATTTTTTTCCATTGCTCATTTTTACTACTATAAACATTCTGGTACCTGTCCTTTAGTGGACATAAGCACTCTTTTCTGTAAAACATAAAAGTGGACTTGCTGGGTCCTAGGAATGTATATGTTTAGTTTTCGTTCCAAAGTTGTATCAATTTATGCTCCTACCAGCAATGCATGAGAGTTCCAGTTTAGTGCAAATATTTTTCTACTTTTAATTTGTATATAATTTCACAATTTTAGAAATGTTGGCAAAAAAAAGTATAAAGAACTCCCATATATTCTTTACCCAGATGCTCTAGTTGCTAACATTCTTTCCCATGGGGTTTATCATTTTATCTATTCATCTAGATAGATGAATAGATATAGATATAGATATATATCATCTATCTAGCTATATCTATGTATCTAATCTACTCACACACATACATTTTTTCCTGAACCGTTTATGTCCCCTTTATTCATAAATACTTCAGTGTATATTTCATAAGAACAAGAAATTTCTCTTATATTAACCACAGCACATTTATCAAAATCAGGTAATGTAACATTGACACAAAATTATTATCCTGATCCACAGTTCATGTTCAATTTCACCAACTGCTCTGACAATGTCCTATTTTAGAGCTATTTCCTTTTCTGATCCAGCATCCAATCCAGGATCACACATTGCATTTACTGTCCATATCTTTTTAGTCTTCATTAATCCAGATTAGGTCCTTAGCCTTCCTTTATCTTTTATGAACCTGATTTTGTGTGTGTGGATATTACAGGCTAGTTATTTTGTAGAACACCCTTCAGTTTGGTTTTCTTGATGGTTCCTCACAATTAGATTCAGGTTGTGCTGTTTTGGCAGGTGTACCATGGAAATGACTCCGAGTCCTCAGAGCAATATAGCAGGAGGCATATGAGGTCAGTTTGTGTCTTTATTGGTATTGTTAACTTTAATTAAATGTTTATGGTTGTGTTCACCAGGCTAAACCATTGTAGAATTACTAATTTTCCCTTTGTAGTTAATAAGTAATTTGCAGGGAGGTGCTTTTAGTTTATGTAGGTATCCTATTCTTCACCAAACTTCCAAGTTTTATGATCCATTGATAATTCTTGTTTGAATCAATTCTTACTACTAATGGTTGCACAATGATAATATTCTAACTTCATCATTGTCTCTGTATTTATTAGTTGCTATTCTGCTATAAGGGAGAGCTATCCCTTCTTCTCTATTTAATTATTTACATTAGTATGAGCTCATAGGTTTTTATTTTATTCTATGAATATTGTACTGTAATAGTACCATTCTTACTTTTAAAAAATGCTTTTTCTTTTGGCCACACCATGCAGCTTGAGGGATCTTAGTTCCCAACCAGGGATCGAACCTGTGCTCCCTGCTGTGGAAGCATGAAGTCCTAGCCACTGGCCCACCAGGGAATTTCCGGTGCCATTCTTATTTATGTCGATGTTCAGATGGTCCAAGATTTGATCAATGAGGGCCCCTTCTGACTCCTCTGTTCTTTTTGACATATCGCCATTACATTTTTAGCACTTCCTTGTCTTCTGGTATTCTAGGCTCATGATATTCTAGGCTCATCTGCACCTTCCCTCTCTCAGCCCTAAAACCAGCCATTTATCCAAGGAGCCCTGGTTCCTTTTAGTGGAGAATGGTATTTAGAAACCAAGATCTGGGTGCCAGGTGTGCTCAATGCTACTGGGTATTCTTCTAAGCCCTTTAGTACACAGAACTAAGAAATATAAATAATAAGTTTATATCTTAATTTATTTCTCTATCTGTACGCACACACACATGCACACAGTCATGAACTCATACAGATACCTCCATTCCAATTCAGCACCACAAGACTCATTTTAATCTTCCCTTTCTCCATGTTTGTAACTCTCTTCTCTAACAGCAAGAAGTGGCTCTCATTAGCCCCAGTATATTATTCATTTGCTCAGTTCTACAACACACAAAAAGTATTTCAGAACTGCTAACCCATACCACTACAGGAAAAATTCCTTCTAACTAGAATTCAATATTTGTTCATTTCTGTTTGTTTATTTACTCTCCTTTCAGTGTGGCAATATGATTTATTTGAAATAGAGTTAGGTTCATCTGTTCCTATTTGTATGTTTCTCCTCTCCTCATCCTTGTTGATTTTTTTAAAAAAGCAGAAGTATTCCTCACTAGGATTCCTCACTAGGAATACTAGTAGAAGTATTCCTCGCCTAGGGCCTGTAGGGTTTATGGATGGCATCATGAGGTCTGTAAAGCCACTGGAGTTTTATGCAAATTATGTGTGCACTTTTTTCTGGGGGCAGAATCCATAGCTTTAAAAATATTCTGGGGACTTCCCTGGTGGTCCAGTGGTTAGGACTCCGAGCTTCCACTGCAGGGGGCACAGGTTTGACCCCTGGTCGGGGAACTAAGATCCTGCATGCCGCATGGCATGGCCAAAAAAGAAAATTCTCAAAATGGTCTTTAACCCCAAATACTTAGGGGAGCAAGAGAGAAGAACAGGAACCCAGGGGCCCTCTTAGAGGCCTCCTACCAGTGGGGTAGGAAGCTCCACTAGATTGTGAGATTTTCCAGAGGAGATAGGATCTTATTTATCTTATATCCCCGGTTGCCAAGCACACACACAAATGCTGAGTGAACAGACCCAAAGGAGAGAAGAGAAACTTGGGAGCAAATGTGCACATTGAAGCAAGCTCAGGACTGCTCTTTCTTCCTAAGGGCCTGCCCACCAGTGACAACATAGCATCCTTTCAGATGTCTTAGATTCTGGGACTCTCAGGGCGGCCTAGAAACGAAGTAGAACTGGAGATGTGTGTGCAGGGGATACACAGCCTGCGCATTGGTCTACAGGTACATCAGAAACATAAACTAGGGGAACAATTTTAGTTTGCTGCAGAGACGCTGACCCAAGACTCCGATGTACTCCTTGCATGGGTTTCTTTTGGCTGCAAGGTCTCTGCCAAATTGGAGAACCAGAGCTATTACACCTGCGTAGGGAAGCTGTGTGTCACGCAGGGTTTGTCCCGGTCAGGCTCCCCACCCGCGTGTGGCGGGAGGTATAGGAACCTACTTTGGCATCTGACACAGGATGTTTCACTGAAGGACAGCACCGCTCCTCAGGGAGCTTCTGCTGCTAAAGAGGAGCCTAAGGAGGTAGATAATGAAGTGTGGGTCTCCTCTGCACGGCACATCCCACTAAGCGCTGGCCAGGAATCCGAAAGAAATGGAAAACCTGGTCCCTGCCACGTGGTTCAAAGAATGTTTAGAAAGTTATGTTTAGGCAAAGGCAAAGTCACAGAACACAAACTGAGCCCCCCATACGAGCTGAGTGATCTGTGGGGCGGGGAAGTTAGAGGAAGTTTCCTTAAAGGAAGGAGTTGATATGGACGTTGAAGAAGGGTTGAGTCTGAAGAAAAAAGAGAGGAGACAAGGGTGTTCCACCCAGCAGAGATGGCTCCAGGAATAAGCAGAGGTATAGAGAAGAGGTGCTGATCCTGGGCGCAGAGAAGGGAGGTTTCTTCAAACACCACATTGGAAGGTGCTGAGGTCATATCCCATAAAAGACACTTGTGCTTCAAGAGGGACAATGCGATGGAAATGATATTTGAGGAAGAGACTGTGTGTAGGTCTGAATTAGCGACCCACCAAATGCAAGGAGGATGGCAGGGGGATTTCTAAATTCACCTGGATGGGAGACATTTGCCTGGGCTGAGACAGATGGCAGTGTGCCCATCTGTTCACCCTACCTCCTAGCAGATCAATAAAATATGAAGATAATGATTTATATTTTATATGGCTCTGTGGTCTCATCTCATCTCATGTGCAAGATCACATTTGCACATACAGAATTCTTCCAAACAACAATGAGAATTATTTATAATGATTTATCGAGTGTCTACTATGTGCTGCTCATTGCATTAACAGCTCAGGTGAACCTCACAACCACTGTCTGAGGGAAATACATGAGAAGCCATGTACTTTCTAACTTGGTATCATGTGTTGTGGATTTGCCCAAACGTGAGTCTCGTAAGAACCCTGTGTGTTAGGTGTGGCAGGAATTATGATCCCCATTTTGCAGATAAGAAAACGGATGCTGAGAAAGGTTAAGGCACTTGCTCACAGCCACACAGCCAAGGAGTGTCAGCCAGCTCTTTGGATCCTGACACCTTACTTTTACGCTGATTTCACAGACACAGTGTTAAATTTAAAAGAGACCTCCAGTGTAAAACACCACTTTGGCCTGGATCTGCTGCCCACTCCAGCTAAACACACCAATTCCTGACATTGATTTATTAGTAATTCAGCTTGCTCAGGGTCACTCAGTTGAGTCTGGACTGCCTGGACAAGGTGCCCAAGGAGCAGAAGTAGAGGGGACCAGCCCTCCCGTCACCTCCCCATCTTTTAGAAGACAGTAAACACTCTCTGCTTCCCCCACCCCCCGACTCAGAGAGGGCCTGGGTTGCCAGGAGGTGGACAACACATTCGATCTGCATTACATCAGCTTGCACAGCAAGATAAAGGCGGACAGAGTGAGCGCAGGGTCTCAAGGTCACCATTATTTCTTCATGCCAGGGTCGAGTCTTAGGAAAGCAAATAAAATGCTGTTGCTTGCTTGGAATTAGAGAAGGCAAGGAGGAGATCCCTGGGAGGCACTTTCCTAGGCCTCGGCCACCAGATACTCCTGCCAGCCCCTCAAAATCCACTCCCACTCCCCAGCCACAGGCCCAGCCCACACAAGCAACAAGTTCTGCCACTTAAGGTGTTCTCCCCTTGTCCCCTCAAATTCTCTCTCTGCCAGGACCATGAGCTGCTTGTTTCTAACCTATACAATTACATGGGTAATTGTGAACCAAGATGGTTCTTGCTGGTCTCACCTTTGCAACACGTGAACTTAAGGTACATTTTGCCTCTGGCTAAATCCTCAGATCTCTGCTTTATCTTCTACCTGGCTCACCTGATTCTCAGACCACTTTCCATAAATCACAGCAACAACTACAACCAAGCACCAGCAGTGGAGGTGGGGGGAGCACAGGGCCCACACATGGCTCCAGAGAGGGGTGGGGGAGACCCCATGTGCAGGAGCTGGAAGACAGTCAACGCCTAGGACGCGAAGCAAACGGGCCACTTTTTAGCTTCAGGCCAAGGTCAGGTGCTATATCTGTTCTTATCAAGTTAATGGCTTGACATGTTTGCCATCTGAGACCAAGACATTAAAAGAGGCTCGGAAGCAAGGAGTTAGATTCAGGGTTTAGCTCACTTGCCTGTCTCACAGGTGTTCCAAGATGATGGCTGTGTCCCTCCTGGGAGCAATGCACAATTCTTCTTTTTTTCTTTTTTTGCTGCACTGCACGGGCATGCGGGATCTTAGTTCCCTGACCAGGGATCGAACCTGTGCCTCCTGCAGTAGAAGCACAGAGTCTTAACCACTGGACCACCAGGGAAGTCCCCAAGGCACGATTCTTAATGTGAAATTCTTCACGCAGCATTTTCTTACTTTAGAGCTTTCGTTCCACAAAATGTATTGAGCACTTACTATGTGCCGGCGTTGACAATGAGCAATTTATAATTTTGCACTTATTATGTAGGACCTGTTCATTCTCACCACAGCCCTGTGGGTTAGCTATAAAAATGCCCCATTTCACAGATGAGGAAACTGAGGCTCAGAAAGGTAAGAAGCATGCCTGAATTCACACAGCAAGTACCTGACAGAATCAGGATTCCAGTGGCTGTGTGGCTCACCACGGCCCCTTGGGGCACCTGAGAAGTGAGAGGCAGTCCTACCTACAGAAGCCACATCCCAGGGGAGAGATGGGCTTGTAAACAGATCGTGAAACGTAAGGTTTTCCTGGCTCTAACAGAAGCAGGAAGAAAGTGTTCTCTTTTTCTCTCTGCCTCTTCCTGCAGTGGTGCTCAAGGGTGGGACCCAGACCTTTGGAAATGTCAAGTTGAACACTGTCTTTCTGTGGCTTCCCACTTCTTTGCTAGTTGTCAGAGGGTCCAGAGGCCTGTGAGGAATGGCCACCCTGGAGGGTCCTTCTGTTCGCATTTGACAGCCAGGACTGTCACCCACTGTCTTGTTCACTCTCTCACTTCTTCCTGGTCTCTGCTCTGGTCTCACCTCCTCAGGGACATCTTCCTCGAATTCCTTACCTAAATAGCCTACCCCACTCCTTTGTGCCTTGCACCTGCTTTATGTCTCTTACCACATTCATCACCATCTGAAGTTTCATTATACACTTATCTGCATATTGTCCATCCCCCCAAATGAAGACAGGCCTTTTCCTGTCTCAGTTGCTGCTCTACCCCCAGTACCTAGAACAGGATCTGGAACACAATCAATAATAAATAATTTATTGAGCAAGTAAATCAATTTAAACCTTACAACAATCCTGCAAGGAAGGTATCATTAACATCACGAACCTCATCATCATTTTAAAAATAAGGGAACAGGCATAGAGAAGTCATACGGCAAGTCAGGTCACGCAGGGCACCCTGTCAGTCTGGATGTGTGCCCGGGCCCCTCTCATTCCCACACCACCCTCTTAGCCCAACATTGTCTTCCTCTCCTCCTTTGACTCAGTCCACAGTTCTGTAGTCCAGGGACCGTTGGCTGATTGTGGAAAGGAAAGAAACCCAGCAACACCTGGGAGAGCCATTTACAGTCCCTGGGCAGGGCAGAGTGGCATCCTCCGAGAAGCACAGCACAGCATCGATGTCACCATCTCCCTTCCGGTTGCCACCGAGCATCCAGCCGCCGTGCAGTGGGCTGGATTACGTGGACTTTACCGCCAGGGCTCTTAGAATTTTTATCATTAACTTCATTAGAGTAGGAATCTCAGTCTATAATGGAACTGTATCATTGCTCTGGCTAAGTAAGAAGTTTTAGAAACTTACTGTTAATAATCCCTCAGTCCTTTAGTTTACTAAATATGCAGTTACCTACAACATGGTACATTGGGAGAACCATTACACTGGGAATCGGGAGATCTGAGCTCTTTCCCTGTGTCTGCCAATAAGAGCAGTACTGATGGGAGGTACTGATCCATCTCCGCCCAGGGAGACAATACACCTGCATTAACTCCGGTCCTATTTAACAAGTCCTAACAACCAAGGCAAAGGCCACCTTGAGAGCGTCTGCTGGTTTCTAAGATGCTAATGTACCATTCCCTTTGCCTCCACCACTTCCTCGTGATTCATTCCCATCTAAACCAGAGCTAAACTATGCCCCAAAGTGGTTGACTGTTTCTGCAAGGGACGAGGAATACTGGTACACCTCCCAGTTCCACTGTCCACCTTGAGGGGTCAGAGCCACATCCTCTCTGAGGCCATCGGGTCTTGTTTTCTCCAAGTGAGCTCTTGAAACAACTGCAGCTGGGCTTGTTAAACATGCACGTTCCCAGGGCCCCAGTTAAAGTCTTTGGGGGTGGGGCTCAGGAATCTGCATGTTTAACAGCGTCCACTGCCCCTCTCCCCATGCCCCAAGTGATTCTGATGTCCTCACAAAGTCTGAGAACTCATCCAGTCCAACATCCCATTTTATAGATGGGGAAACTGAGGCTTATGGTTACAAAGCCACGAGTGGCTCAGTCAGGGCCATAGGACCAGAACGCAAATTTATTTCTCAATCTCTCTCTGCTTCTTTCTCCTTCTTTTTTCCCTCCCTCACTCCCTCCCTTCCTTCTTTTCTCTCTTTATTTCAAGAACATAGACTTTTTCTCTCTCACCATATACAGGTCAGCAGAGAGGTTCCAGTTCACTGGGCAGCTCTGCTCCACATGGCTATAGAATTCAGAGTTCTTGTGTGCTTAAATAATGTTCTAGGGGTTTTTTCTTTTAAAGTCCTAATTCTTTTAAAAATCAGTAATAATGAAAGATGGTCTGACACATAGCAACGAGTAGCCATAATTTTTCATCTGCCAAGGAGGCTAAGACTTAGAGTGGGAGTGAATGAAAAGCAGTCTTATCCATTTGTTCACACATGCACGCCTTCCTTTATTCATCAAACAGTCACTGACCATCCAATAGGTGACTGGTGCTGGGACTACAACAGCACCTAAGACAGGGCCCCTGCCTTTGTTCTAAGTCAGTTCACGTCACAGTGTCACTCAGACTAGAAAAGGAAACCGGATGACTTATGAGCAAGCGTTGGGGCAAAAGGGGCCAGTGGTAGCCCCAAAGGAAAAAGAACACGGTCCCAGCCCAGCTTTGTTCTCTCCTGTGACCATCCCCTTTAGCTTCCCTCTTCTTGGAGGGGCAGAATCTGTGGCGCAAGAGTCACATACACTTTCAGCTGGAACCACCATCTTCCAGTAATTCGCCAAAATGACCAACACAAAGGGAAAGAGGAGGGGCACCCGCTACATGTTCTCTAGGCCTTTTAGAAAACATGGAGTTGTTCCTTTGGTCACAAACATGCGAATCTACAAGAAAGGTGATATTGTAGATATCAAGGGAATGGGCACTGTTCAAAAAGGAATGCCCCACAAATGTTACCATGGCAAAACTGCGAAAGTCTACAATGTTACCCAGCATGCTGTTGGCATCATCGTAAACAAACAAGTTAAGGGCAAGATTCTTGCCAAGAGAATTAATGTGCGTATCGAGCATATTAAGCACCCTAAGAGCCGAGATAGCTTCCTGAAACGGGTGAAGGAAAATGATCAGAAAAAGAAGGAAGCCAAAGAGAAAGGTACTTGGGTACCTTTCTCTGGGTACCACCCAGAGAAGCGCACTTCGTGAGAACCAATGGAAAGGAGCCTGAACTGTTGGAGCCCATTCCCTATGAATTCGTGGCATGATGGGTGGAAAGAAAAGAAAAGAACTAGACTGTATAAATGTTTCTCTTAATTGAGGAGAAGTGTGTGTCCCTTCCCCCAAACAAATATTTAAAGCACATTTTGTGTCCGAATTCAGAGGGTGACGTCTTTACTTTTCAAATTTAGTGGGTTTTCTTCCTGAAAGATGTGAGGTAGTTTGTTGTGTAATTACTCCACTGGTTAATAAACTGTCGGATAGTATTTATAAAATATTTGTACTAGTTTGAAAATAGTCTCTAAACTCCTATGAAAAAAGGACTTAAAATAAATAAGTGAAAGGTTATCTGTTGCGTTATAGTTATGCTCAGGAAAAGTTGATTACTCATAATTGCATCATAAATTAAGTAGCTGGGTTTGAGGATCAGGAACTTAACTTTGAAGCCTACTACTTAAAAATACATTGTTAAACTAGTTACATGCTAGTTCTGCGTTGTTTAGACCTTTCATGCAGCAGGGCTCAGAAAAGTGTTAAAAACTAGAATACTTTTTTTTGTTTGTTTTGCGGTACGCGGGCCTCTCACTGCTGTGGCCTCTCCCGTTGTGGAGCACAGGCTCCGGACGCACAGGCTCAGCGGCCATGGCTCACGGGCCCAGCCGCTCCGCGGCATGTGGGATCTTCCCAGACTGGGGCACGAACCCCCGTCCCCCGCATCGGCAGGTGGACCCTCAACCACTGCGCCACCAGGGAAGCCCTAGAATACCTTTTTTATTTAAACTGATGATAAGTATTTCTATAGCATCCAATACGTTATGTGACATTCTAAGCACTTTACATAATGTACTCATAAAAAACTTGGAATAAGTTTTATTTTGCCTATTTTACATGAAAGGAAGCTTAGGCACAAGTAACTTGCCCGAGGGTAAGGTGCTTAGTGTTGGGCAAAGATTCAAACCTTGGCAACCCATAATCAGATCTTAGTCATCAGTGCTTTATTGCTTCATATTAATAGGAATACTTTAAATCTACCTTGTCTAGTTGGAGCACATTTTTTTTTTTTGCGGTACGCGGGCCTCTCACCGTTGTGGCCTCTCCCGCTGCGGAGCAGAGGCTCCGGACGCCCAGGCTCAGCGGCCATGGCTCACGGGCCCAGACCGCTCCGCGGCATGTGGGATCCTCCCGGACCGGGGCACGAACCCGTGTCCCCTGCATCGGCAGGCGGACTCTCAACCACTGCGCCACCAGGGAAGCCCTGGAGCACATTTTAGGTTTTGTTACTTCCTGGATATTTTTAATTGGATGTGGTAAACATCCAGTAGGGAACTGATCCCATCCCATCGCCCTGCCTTCAGTATTCTATGATAATACCTGTAGCAAGCTTATTTAAAATGAAAGCCTTGACTACCTACTTAGTATTCTCTCCTTGCTATTAGACTTGAGGACAAGAACCTATTTATAATTTTAGCAGATGCTGTGAATAGGTAAAAACCCAATGTTAGTGGCCTTGAGTTTCATCTAGTGAAGTGTGATGGTAATAGGGCTGCTTTGGAATCCAGCAAACCCTGGCTTTGAATCTTGGATTCCTAACCTAACTCAATAAATGGTGGTTATTAATTGCCCTCCTCCCCAAAAAAAGAGTCACATCCAGTGTTCCTAGTCCCAGACTGGCCGCATCCTGGGTTCAAGAACAGAATCTAGGGCGGGGAAGGAAGGAGGCTCTTTCTCCTCCCACAGCCTCAGTGCCCAGTGTGCTGAGGACACCGAAGTCGGAGCAAGGCCTTCCCTGACAGACCAGGAGGCTTAGCAGTCCGTGCAGAGCCAATAAACATCATCTCCTTGGACTTTAATAAGGTTTTGAATGGGTTCCCACTTAAGTAGTCCTTGAGAAACTTGGAAAATATGGCTCGGTGTGAAAGTTTTATTAAGCAGGATGTTGGGAAAATTAGTGGTGTCATTCAGCATCCCCCAAAATCATTTTTGGCATCAATTTGCTTTGCCCTAGGTGGTCTCCAAGCCATCCTTTTCTTCCTCCCCCTCGGTCTCTCTCCTAATCCCAGCAACCGTTCAAAGGGACTTGTGCAGCTTTGAACAGGGTTGTAAACTGGGACTTGCATAAAACCAGGGGTCAAGGGAGCTATAACAGAATGATTTAAGCAAACAAAGGCCACTTTATGTTCCAACCTAAATGTTGAAAAACATAAAACCATTCTTAAATACATGCTGGCTGAGTATATGGAGAAAAAACTTCCTTTTGAAAATAAACTTTGTCTTCTATAAGCGGTTCATTACACACCATCATAAAAGTGAGGTCCCGGCAGAGGGAAAAGCATTGCAAAGGCAGAGAAAGGAGAAGAGATTGCCCAGTGGGCTCAGAGTGGGGAAGAGCCAGGGTGGCTGCAGCACAAAGGCAGGAGGTGGCTGGGGGAACTGCTCAGGATTCCTGTCTCCCTCCTCAGAGGTCACCCCTTAAACTCTCAGCTGCCTGCCTGCGAGAGGCAGAAAACCACAGAAGGGAGAAAATAACAGCTTCCGAGATTTACAGCCACCGTTGCCCTGTGTCTCCTAAATGCAGAGCATTGTGCTCAGAGATTTCTGTACATTTTCTCACTGATTTCTCCAATAATTTTGCAAGGAAGGCGCTATTCCCTACTTCACACATAACCTAGCCATGGTCATCCAGCTAAAGGGGGATTTAAACTCAGGCCCCCCCATACACTCTAAAGCCTATTAAGTTTTTAAAAACCACATCATAGAGAAGATGAATATAAGTATTTGCCTGTGATGACATGAGCACTTCTTATGGTTTCCCCACATTTACTAATATGTATTTTTTGAAAAACCACTTATTAAAAAAATACAAGTCATACATATTTAACACAGTCTTATAAAAGCCAAACAATTCAGAATGAATAGAAAAGCAAGACTTCTCCTGACATTCCCTATAATTAAAGGTATAGCTATAACAAAAGCATACTGGGGGAAAAATTTTTTTGAAGAGAAAAGAAACAAAATCTACAGTCCCTCCACTTTAATGAAACAAATGGGAGTGATTAGAATATTACTTTTCAGTCTGATTTTTTTCTATACTGGGGGTAACCGTTGTGTGATACACACTCATATTTTGTATCCTGCTTTCCTCAAATTAATGTCATGGGCATTTTCTGTGTCATCTACCTGGTCCTCTTATCCTTTGGAGTTCATGCCTGGGTAACATTTAATTGAGAGCCATAGTTGTTTGTTTTGTTTTGTTTTGTTTTGTTTTTCGGTACGCGGGCCTCTCACCGTTGTGGCCTCTCCCGTTGCAGAGCACAGGCTCCGGACGCGCAGGCTCAGCAGCCATGGCTCACGGGCCCAGCCACTCCGTGGCATGTGGGATCTTCCCAGACCGGGGCACGAACCCGTATCCCCTGCATCGTCAGGCGGACTCTCAGCCACTGCTCCACCAGGGAAGCCCGAGAGCCATAGTTTGCTTAACCATCCCCCTATTGCTGAACATTTAGATTGTTTCTAATGATTTGCTATTATCAAGTGTTCTGTGTTTAAGATCTCCAGGCATTTTTCTCCCCTTTCTCTAGTTTGGATTATTTCCCTAGCATTCCCAGAAGTAGAATTACTGGGTCAAAGCATGTGAACATTCTTAAGGCTCTTGATCCATAGCGCCTAATTGTTTTCTAAAAGGATTGAACCCGTTTTTGCTATTTGGAAGCTGGCTACTTTCTCTGTGTGGGAAGTTCTGGGGAAAGACTTTGTTTAAGACTTCTTATTCTGCTTAACTGAAATCATTACACTCTAATTTTGCTGTTTCATACGGCCTTTCAAAGCCTGTTGACAATGTCTGACCAACTGATTAACGGGTGGAAGATTTATATTGGCCCCCCTGTCTCCAGGCTCTTCCTGCCTTCAATCTGTTTTGCACACTGCAGCCAGATTAATTCCTTTGGAAACATCACTTGCCTTGTGTCACTGTCCTGCTCAGTAACTTGTAGTAACTCTCTGTTTCCTCCAGGATCAAGTCCAAACTCCTCTACTGGGCCTTGAAGACCCTCCATAGGTCCCACCAGCCTTCCCGATTCAATCTGATCTCCTACCACCCTCAGCAGAAACCTTCAGCCACTCCCCTTCTAATCCCTAAATTATGCTCCATCTGCTTTCCCCTTTTGCTTATGTTTTCTCCCACCTGGAATGCTTCCCCGTCCTTTCTACCTAGTCCAAATCCTTCTCCTCTTTCAGGGTGATTCAGTCTCAGTGAGTCAGTTGAGAATTCTGTGAGAAGAGCCATGGAAAGTGGGGAAAACCTAGAATCAGGAATGCAGAAAGAGAGGGAATCAAAAGAGGGAAAACAGTGGTGATGCCATGCATGCCATCAGGGGCCGGGAGGACCCAGGCACCCCTTCATTAAAGACATGATTAGGTTGGCAACAGAGATCAGAACCAAGGCAAAATTCTTTGCACTATTGATAACATTTAGGCTGTTTTTAATGGCCTAAAGAGGGGATCTGTGAGAGAGACTGATTGCGGGCTAGGGCTAATAAAATAATGATGACAATAATAATTATAGTATAGTTAGGTTTAGCTTCACTTTGAAAAATAATGCTTTAAATATGAAAAATTAATTGATATTTTATGAAAAGAAATCCTTAGGAAGTCCAGTGCTGGAATGGCAGCTCCCTGCTCATCAAGGACGCTTTGGCTCTCTGCAATGCCATCCCCAGGGTGTGGCCCTCCTCCTCACACTCCAATATGGCAGTTGGGGCACCAGCCATCACATCTAGAGTCCAGACCAATAACAGGCATAAGGATGACAAAGAGTGTCTCTGTTTAGGGAGAGTTCCTAGAAATCACAGGCAATGCTTCTGCTCAGAACCCATTGGCCTAGTCACATGGCTGTACCTAGCTGTAAGGGAGTCTATATGCCCAGATAAAAATCAGGGTTATATTATTAAAACAAAGAGAAGAACAGATGTGGGGGCACACAGCTAGCAGCCTGTGCTACCAGCTATTGAGGCACTGTGGTAATCAATTTATATCAATTATCTCTTCTAATTTTTATACCAATTCTATAAGCAATTACATAATGCAAAGGAGAGTAAGACCTGGACTGTCTCTGAGTCCAGAGCCTGGACTCTTTTTTAAAAAAAGTTTTTAGGCTTTGTGGAAACATGTTTCATGATATAAAAATCACAAAATAATTGATAAATTTTTTTTTCTTGACGAAACACACACACACACACACACTTCACCTTTCAGAGATTGAGTCTTACAGTCTCTGAAGCTGCATCTCACCATACAGAACTGACTGGAGCCCCTCCTTCAGTATATGTTTAGTTACATTTTTTTGTATACTGTAGGTCTTATTTGTGAAGAATATATAAGACTTTCTCTACAGGTTGTAAAACACACACGGTTCTCAATAAATAATACTGAGATAATGTTCTAAAGGGAAAAAATAGAAATTAATTTTTGAGAACATTCAAGGTAAACAGGTTTCACAAGTGAGAGGTCTACTGAGATAGTCGTGAATGTGAAAGAGGGTAAGAAAGGTGAAATTCTTCTTCCTTCAATTTGTATTGTGTTTTGAATTATCACTCCAGTTTTCCTATAAAACAAATGAGTGGGAAAATTGCCACATAGGGAGGGTGGCCAGGTTTGCTAATGCTAATTTTGTGACTGCTCGGTATCTAAGATGCTAGGAAGCATGAACTCTTGATGGAGTTGGATAGGTATCACAGCCCCAGGCCAAGAGGCAGGGTGAGGGTGAGGTAGGATGGTAGGGGTCAGAGGGCATATTTGATCATAGAAGGAAAGCTGTTTGGAAAAAGGTTTTCAGACTGATAGGGACTGCAGACAGAGAAGGAAGAGAGAGTATAGGGCAGAGACTAGTTTAAAAAATACTGTGAACATGGAATGGGGTTGGGGAGGCCAACTGGAGTTTAAATACTCACAGATAGGCAGTTTTAGCTTTACGCCACCGGCTACCCTTGGTTCCTCCCGAGCTCCCAAGGCCGAATTATACTCTAGGACTGCAGTCAAGGAATGGTCAGGCCCAGTAGCTGCCAGCTTTTGTCAACGTCCCTGCCTTCTGTGACCCGTAAGCCTGAGTTGCCTGCAGGCTGCAGTAAAGGAGGGGTTGCATTCCAAAGGAATGACCAAGGTTGGGCGTTGCCAAGAGAGGGGAGCCAGAGAAAATCATAGGGAAATGCTAGTTCCTAGAATGTAAGCAGCTAGAAGGCAAGGACCAGGTCAATTTTGTTCCATGCTATATCACTACACCAAGTACACTATCTAGTCCATGGTTCCCTCCACCCTTACCCGATGAAGTTTTGTTAAATGAACGAATGAAAGACTGTGGCCCTGAGGTCACAAGCTAAGAAGGATCTATAAGCACCTTCCTGCTGGCCCTTTAAGGTGACCAGCTGGGAATGTCAGGAAACATTCTATGGGAGGCAGCCCTGGCCTATTTCAGCACATGGGCAACTTCGGGTTGAAGCCAGGGGCTGGTTTCAACCGCACAGTGGGTCTCCGGTGTGGGATCTAGGACCTTAAATGGCAGTGACTGAGAAATCTCTCTGAGACTGGATAAGGGGAGGACTTTGTCCTTTCTGTCTCTTTTTGCCCTCTTCCTACCAAGTCTCAGGTATCATCCTAAATGCTCTTACATGCGTTATCTCATTTAATCTCCAGGGAGGTCGACATTAACAATCCCCATTTTCCAGATGAAGGAACTGGAACTTGAAGAGGTTAAGTAACCTGTTAAGTATTCCTGTTCAAGGAATGAGAGTTCTTAAGTGGGAAAGCAAGATACCAACCCACCTCTCCCTGACCCCAAAGCCCTCATCTTAACTACTCCACTCCCTGCCTCTATTGGCTCCATGTTCTATCTCACTTAACCTGGTTGCAAAATGTTTTGTTTACCTATCTAACTAACATTTTATTTTAAGATATTTTCAGATGAACAAATTTTGCAAAAACAGTACAAATAATCCCCATCTACCCTCCATCCACACGCCCCAGATGTTGGTCTTTTATTGCCAGGAGTAAATATAGCTTACATTTCCTCACTGTACTTTTATGTCCCATTGGACTTAAATTTTCATCAGTTTTTCAGCGATTGTACACCCCGGCTGAAGGCGAGGAGAAGAAGCAACGTGGCAGCTGGCTAGTGGGCAGCGGGCTGCACTGACCACATGGGAACCCAGACGCCCTGGAACAGATGTGCCGACTCCCAACATTCCCCCAGAGGACAAGAGGGTCATCCAGCGACTCCTCTAATGGGGAGGCTTCGGAGGAATGTCCCAGACACCAGACTTGAGAGATTCATTAGCAACAAAAGATGTCTAAACAAGGGAAACATTAGCAATGACGGCCCCTCAGAATAATCCCACCTCTTTTTCCCTTGTGCTGTCAGTTCAGGGCAGAAAGACTTACTGTGAACCTACTATGAGTCTGGCACTGAATTAGTGCTGGGGAAAATGATAACCTTGTCAGTGATGCAGCCTCAGAAAAAATGAGATGGTTGACTAGAAAAGATAGGGGAGACTTGGTAGGAATTTCCCCACTAGTATTCAATCAGGGACCCTCAGTTAGGAAAAAACCTCAAATTATTTTGGAAACAAAATTAGGAGGCTGGGGGTGGGGGAGGGAGTCAAGAGAAGACGGGACAAGTTCCCACATGATAACAAGGCAGTCCAGCTCTGTTTCCTGCCTAATGCTGGTGGTCCTGGGGGAGGGGGGCAGCTCAGAGGGAAGCAGGCCCTGTGAGAGGTGGCCAGAGAAGCGAGGGGGCCAGAATACTGCAGTTTTAAGGGCAGAGCAATACAGGTAGAGCCCCAGTTTAGCCCCCAAGCAAACCTACAGACCATAAAAAGATGAGGGGATTTGGCTAATGCTTCTGGGACAATATCTGCCTACAGAGCAGAGGGGAGAGCCGTGGGGCGCACCCTTACCCTCAGGGTCCTTCATTGTACCCGTAAAGCCTTCTTGGTCCTTTTTCCTTGCATGTTCTCCGTGCCTCCCTCATGTCGTTTCATCCACTGACCCAGAAAACCCCAGGGGGGACCTGCTGAGGCTCTCAAGTCGGATAGGTCTGGATTCAAGTCCCAACTCTGTCACTAACCAGCTAGATGGCCACTTAACTAACCTCTCTGAACCTCAGTTTCTCATCTGTAAAGTGCAGGTGATGATACCTTTTCATGAATTTGATGTGATGATGGAAGGAGCTTTCGCATGGAAAGTGCCCAACCTGGCTCCAGGAAAGCAGTCTCCTTCCTGACTTCTCAGGCCACTTTGCCCTCCCAACTGCCTGCCCTTCACTTCTGATAACACTGGTGGCCAGCATGTTGCTCTCTCCTTATCTGTTTTTTCCAGGTTATGGTGGAAACAGACCAAGGAGCCTGAAGATCTGGGTCTGAATCCTGGTTCTGCCATATAACAGCTGTGTGACCTTGAACAAGTCACTTAATCTCTCTGAGCTCCAGGTTCCTCACTTGCAAAGTGGGAATTATACCTACCTCAAATGAAATAATGTAGGGAAGTGCTTTGTAAGTGTTAAGGAACTTTATGAGACTCAGCTGATGTCTTGCTGCCCTTCTCATCTCCCCCCACAATTCTCCCACTCCCACCCTCCATCCTCTGACATCAAGCCTAACTTGGGTAGCAGGAGCACCAAACAGGGAGTTAGGAGCTGTGAGTTCTGGTCCAAGTTCCATCATCAATTTGGGGTCCTTTGGCAAATCATGATCTTCCCAGGGCCTAGGCTTCTCTCTGAATAGAATATCTCTCATGGCCTCTTCTACAATGAGGTTCCACCCATTTGTGGCTAAAGGGGTCAGGAGTTTATTTTCAGACAGGAATACAGTCAGGCTTGGAGGATGTCACCGCTTCTGTGCACAGCTCTGTTCTCATCACATTCTTCTATTAATATGGCCGAGATCATGCGCTGCTGGGTCACGTGTGAGCCTGAGAGTGTCTCCAATACTTAGTTTAGGGTAATTAGTCTTTTTGACCCTTAGCAGGGGAAATGTCTCCAGTTGGGGGGAAATGAAGTTGTCAAACATAGTCCTTAAGGAGAGGGAGATTTATAGGAGATCACATACAAAAGCACAGGAATTAAACAAACAAACAGGGAAAGAGCACTTAAAAGCTCAGACCAAACAATATATACTGCACGCTATGCTCAGGCAGGTCAACCATGGTCCGAGGTCTCCCCAGGCACCACCCAAGTGTAACAGCCCAGACAATTGTTCATCTTCCAAGAAGCCGTTCCCAGAAACCACAGGGTTGCAGGAAGGTAAAACCAATGATGTCATCGAGGGGAAGAAACGACAGTGGTTAGTACAGTCCTTTACTGACCATTTTGTTTTTTAAAACTTGTCTTTGTGTAGCCCAAGATTTGGGCCCTGCTCTCTGTCCTACCCCTCCTCATGGCACCCTGCGCCCTGACTACCCCAGTGACACTGCACCTCCTCGTGTCCCTCCAGCTCTGCTGCCCTCTTGGCTTTCTTTCGGGTAGAGCCTCCGTAAAACACAGGATGCAAGTTAAATTCCAATTTCAGCAAAACCACACATTTGTTTTTTCAGTATAAGCATGTCCCAGGGACTATTTGGGATGTCCTCATACTAAAAATTATTCACGGTTTAACTGAAATTTAAATTTAAGTGGGCATTGTGTATTTTTATATGCTAAATCTGGCAACCTACTATCAAGGCATTTTTGGTTTTTATCTCTGTCCAGAACATACTACCGCCACATCCTCCCTTGGCCAGCTCCATGTCATTCAAGTTCCACTCAAGGGTCCCCTCCTTAGAGTGACACTCTCTGACCCTCCCCTTCAATATAAAGTAGCCGCCCTCCCCGCCATAGTGCCTTTCTAGCATATTCCCCTGTTACCTCTCTCTGAAATGAGTTTGCTTATTTGTTTCCTTGCTTAATGTCTGTCTCCTCCGGCTAGAATGACAGACATTGTTATGTTTTTCCCTAATCACTCTCCAACACCTGAATGTACCTGGCACACGCCAGGCATTTAATAAATATTGGTTGAATAAATGAATGAGTAGAACGTATGCTTCAGAGCAGTGCTTCACAAACTTCCATGAAAACCCTAGAGATTTTGTTCAGTTTTGTTAAAATCCAGATTCTGATTCTATAGGTTGGACGTGGGCCTGATATTGTGTATCTCTAACAAGCTCCCAGTAATGCTGAAGCTGCTGGTCCACAGACCATGCTTTAAGCGACAGTAGAATTCTCTGTGATGATGGAAATGTTCTATATCTGCACTATCCACTATGGCAGCTACTAGCCACATGTGGTTGTTGAATATTTGAACTGTGGCTAGTGTCACTGAGGAATTTCACTTAATTAAAAATTTTACTTAATTTTACTTAATTCTAATTAATTTAAGTTTAAATGGTACAGCTGTTCGGACAGCACAACCCGAGGGAAGTGGTTCTCAATCTTAGCTGCACATTAGGATTACCAGAAGCACACTGGAAAATACAGATGCCAGAACCTCTTGCCTTGGGTCTTAGAGAATTGGTTTTTACTCTTGTGTTTTAAAGTTCCCCCAGGTTATTCCAAAGTGCAACCAGAGTTGAGGACCTCGCCCTAAGAGTTTTCAGAGCAGCCATACTTTACTTTCCATTCAATTCCTGCCACAGCCTAGACAGCGGAAAAGACAATTGTAACTAAATATCATCAACCCCATTCTACTGGGAATCACTGAGGTGCAGGAAGATACAGGGATTTGCCCAAGGTTATATAGCTGGCAACTGATGGAGCCAGGACCCACAGAGCCCTTGTGTTTCCACATTCATCCTCTCCCTCAAATTCTTTGTGAAAAGAGGCAAATGTCTTCGGTCAGTCAGTCCTCCCTAGCTGCCATCCTCTTTCCATAGCTGCCAGCAACTTCCACCTGCCTTTGATGCCCCCTTCCCCAGGGCTTTGTCTGGCTTCATCACCCCCCAGAGAGGAGAGCCGATTAGAATCCTCAGGTTGTTTTCATCACTGATCACAAAAAGAATGGGTCTCTCTCTACCAGACAGGAAGGAAATCCAAGTTTGAGTGGACGAGGGCACCTCGCCATGGAACTCATCACTCCCAGGGTGGGGCCTCCAAGTGGAACAGACCCATTCCTTCCTGCCGCACCTGCCCATGAGGGCACAGATTGAGGGGTCTTAGGGAGGGAAGTCGACAGTGACAACACAGGTGACCTGGGAGGGTCTCCTGAAGAGTTCAAAGACCTTGCCAGGGTTTCCTGGGACAGAGTTGGGAGGGTTGGTTTTAGGTGATCCACAGGAAAATTTTTAAATGTTTAATACTTATGTATTTATTTTAATGTATATTAAGAAAAACGCAGCTCATTAAATCTGCAATTTCACAGATATTTCTTTAAAAAAATTTTTTTTACTTTTCATTTTATATTGGAGTACAGTGGATTAACAATGTTGTGTTAGTTTCAGGTGTACAACAAAGTGATTCAGTTATACATACACATGTATCTATTCTTTTCCCAATTAGGTTGTTACAGAATATTGAGCAGAGTTCCCTGGGCTATACAGTAGGTCCTTGTTGGTTGTCCATTTTAAATATAGCAGTGTGTACATGTCAATCCCAAACTCCTTAACTATCCCTCCTCCCCTCCCTTCCCCTCTGGTAACCATAAGTTTGTTCTCTAAGTCTCACAGATATTTCTGATATAAAGTTCCTGGAAAAATTAATTTACTTAAGAAAAAAGGGAGCACATTTAAAGCAAAATGTTAAGGAAATAACAGTACGAGTGGGACTTGGATATGGCCAAAATGGTGACGGGGGTGGGGGGGGCGGGGGGGGCGGGCCTGGGTATACCCTGAGGATGTAGTGAGAGGGCGTGGACTGTGTCTTTTGTTTGGGAGGTCAGAGGTGGAAGGGAAGGCTTTCATGGAAACATTCTTGTCAGCAGCATGTCTTTCAATAATAAAGAATTTCTGTTGCTAACAAGAAATCTATTGTCTTGGAATAATGGTCAGGAATGAAAATGGCACAGCATCAAGCCCTCCAGGGCCTGCAGTGAGGTCCAGCTGAGGGAAAGGACAATTCCCCGGCCCATTCAAGCTCCAACAAGCCTGTAGGAGACCACACTCAGCTGAACATCTCAGTCCTGCTGCAGACACGCCGGGACAGCTGTGCTCGTCTGAGTCCGGTATCCAAGGACAGGCCCTTGTGGAAGCCAAAGAGCCTGGTTCTAGCTATCCAGGCACAGCGTTTCCTCAGTTTCACCAGTCCCAGCCCCTGCCTGGAGCCCGGAAGGACTAAGCTCTGAGTGGTTACTGCCAAAAATTACACACCCATATTGATGGGTCCAACCCCATGTATGCTCAATTCACACCTTTATTTTTCACGGGGACTCAGAGCCCCCCTGGGGAATGGATGAACCAGGACCCTGAGATGGCAAAAGGATGTGTGCTCAATTTAATGGGCTGACAGTCACACTCTGAGAATGAAAAAGGATTGGATCCAGTTTTTAGGAATAAGAGTTGCCATCTTTAAGATGTTCCAAGAAGGGGGGAGGTGTGAAAAGGCAGAGCACAGAGGATTTCTAGGGCAGTGAAAATACTCTGTATGATACTATAATGATGGATACATGCCATCATGCATTTGTCCAAGTCCATAGAATGTATACCACCAAGTGTGAACCATAATGTAAACTATGGACTCTGGGTGATTATGATATATCAATGTATATATCACTAGTAACAAAAGTACCCCTCCGGTGGGGGTTATTGATAATGGGGTAGGCTGTGCAAGTGCGGGGGCAGGGAATATATAGGGATTCTCTGTACTTTCCTCTTAGTTTTGCTCTGAACCTAAAACTGCTTTTAAAAAATAAATTTAAAAAAGTTCCAAGAGAATTTGTGAACACCCAAAATCAAAATAACCTGAGGGTGGGGGAGTGACTTCAGAGAGAACCAACTTAATTGTGGGTATAACTGAGGACGCTTAAACTGTTTATATCTTACGGAGCGCGCGGGCTAAAGAAAGAATGTGCTCAGAACTGGCATAATCTATATAAGGCCCCCAGGAAGGTTTGCTCAGAGAGTCAGTTTATATCTTCAGTACGATACGGGGGACAGGGTGTCCAGATCCACAACTTGGAGACCAGTTCTGGAGGCAGGTAACAACCACAAGCACAGTCAAATCAATGGTTAACGTTAAGTGGATACTTACTAAGTGCCAGTCACCATTTAAAAGCATTTAATCCTATGACAACCTTAGGAGGTAGGCACTAATAGTATCCCCATTCTAAAGATGAGGAAACTGAGGCACAGAGCTGTTAAGTGACCCACCCAAAGCCACATCTGGCTAGTAGGCATGGAGATAACCTGGCACTCACAGCTGCATGATACTGCCATTAAGACCATCTAGGTAACACGCATGCTCCAAGCTCATGCTCACCAAGCTATCCTCAAAGGTAATGCTGGCTAAGACAGCAGAGTGGGATTCAAATCTTGGCTTTATCACAGTTTAGTTTCTTAACCACTTTATGCCCCAATCCCTCATCTGTAAAATGGGAATAATAATACCTGTCTTGCAGGGTGTGTGAAGATGAAATGAGAGGATGTACTCCAAGCCCTTAGCAGTGTTCTTGGCACAGGGGAAGCCCTCTTTGTTACTGACCAGCTTAACCTCCCCTATAGGTAAATCTTCTTGGGAAGCTTCATAATAACAATGGTTCCCTTTTACTGAGGGTTTCCCACGTGCCCTCAGCTAAGAGCTTTGAGTACATCCTCTAGTTTCATTTCACCTGCACCCTGAAAGGCAGGTGTTATCATCCTAATTCAGAATATTTGAATTCTGGTTTATCCATTTACCTCTTGTGAATTTAATCATTTCCCCAGAGACAAATAATTTCTGGGTGTAGAAACCCAAATAGCACCTTCGGGCCTGCAAAGCTGAAGCCCAGGCCCCGAGGGCTCCATGGGGGTGCCTAGCAGGCCCCTCCCAGGCACCAGACATCTGATGCTTGGAGCCACCTCTATAGGCTGCCACGGGATATGCCCAGGACACCCTGAAGCTGCTAATCCTAGCATCAACACTACGTTTTTCCTTGAAGGATTTCCTTTCCTTTAACAAAATCGGTATTGACTAATATTAACACATAATCAAACTGTTAACACCAACGCTTGTTTGATGTATGGCCTCCTAGGCATCGTCATATGTATCTACACATCCTTAAAAAAAGAAAAAAAAAAAAGAAATTCTCTTTTATGTACAGTTCTTGCTTTTCCATTTAACATATGATAGAAATCTTTCCATGTCAGAATATAAAGCTCTACATTATATTTTAAAAGCTACATAAAATGCAGCATGCTTTTTTTTAACTGGTTAAGGAAGAGGGAACATTTATCCTTTTTAACTCCTCAATATTTTTAAACTTTTCAACAATGAAGGTATATTGCTTAAGTGAAAAAGAGATTAGAAATGCTTTTTTAAAACTAATATTGAAAAGATAATGTAGCAACACTTTAAAAATAAAGTTTCTTTTTTTATAAATTTATTTATTTTTGGCTGTGTTTGGTCTTTGCTGCTGCGCGTGGGCTTTCTCTAGTTGCGGCGAGCGGGGTATACTCTTTGTTGCAGTGCGCGGGCTTCTCATTGCAGTGGTTTCTCTTGCTGTGGAGCACGGGCTCTAGGAGCACGCAGGCTCAGTAGTTGTGGCTCGCGGGCTCTAGAGCGGAGGCTCAGTAGTTGTGGCGCATGGGCTTAGTTGCTCAACGGCATGTGGGATCTTCCCGGACCAGGGCTCGACCCCCTGTCCCCTGCATTGGCAGGCGGATTCTTAACCACTGCGCCACCAGGGAAGTCCTAAACAGTTTCATTTTTGTTAATTATTTTCCAGTTCTTGTCCACATATAAGAACTAGAACAAATTTTTTAAATAGTTATGACCATGCTGAAATACTCCTTTATCACATTATCTGAAACATTTGCCCACGTTTCTATGGAGCCCCCTTAAAGGCTTGTATAAAGGTGTGGAGAGCATGGGGGTGGTGGAAGGTGGTGGGCTATTCCACAGGGTAGTGTCCAGAGCAGAGGTCCAGGGACAGAGCGCTTAGCAGTCTGGTAAGACCCCTGGACCCCTTCCCAGAATAATACTTTCAAATGTATAAAATAAGGGACTTCCCTGATGGTCCAGTGGTTAAGACTCCACGCTCCCAACGGAGGGGGCCCGGCTTCGATCCCTGGTCAGGGAACTAGAGCCCGCATGTGGCAACTAAGAGCTCGCACGCTGCGACTAAGAGCCCTGCATGCAGCAACGAAGGTCCGGAGTGCCTCAACTAAGACCCAGCACAGCCAAATAAATAAATAAATTTTTTAAAACCAAATGTATAAAATAAGGTATATAAGACTACAAAAGAAAACAATTACATTGAAGTACAATTATCAAAATAAAAATATGTAAAATTGTAGTAATATATGTACCTCTTTGTGCATTAAGGAACAAAGTCTAGCAGTGAGTCTAATTTCTATCATTAATTCCAAAGTGATGAACACAAATATTTCATAATACCTACAACACAATAAGTGATATGAAAACATCTGTGATTTCTATTGGTGACAAGTCTCAGGTTCACTAATATGGCTGTGGTTGTTGAGTACGTTTGTAATTGAAGGAAATGCTACATTTCATTTTATGTTAGCAAAAATAAAGATGTCATTTTTCCCCAACCCAAATTCATAGACCCCCTGAATTCTATAAGGGAAATGGGTTCTAGGTCAACTGATGCCTGCTCTGCAGAATTTCTATACTTACTAGCCTAGGAAAGATGAAGGGAGAAAATTATTTCCATATCTCTTCCCTATTCATTTTTTTCTACATATTTTATCCAAACCACCAGGCTCTCCAGCTCCCATGACTCTGAGATCATTCAGAATTAGTTTTCTAGAGATGGGAGAAACCCATCTCTAACCAACTGCCCAGCCCCCAACCACTTCCACTCCCCGGTCATCCTCTGCACATACACAGAAGCTCGTCTCACCATCTTCCAACTCGGCATGCTTCATATTTGCACTAGATTTAACATGCACATCCCTCCTTCTTCCTTCCTAATAGTTACGAAGTCACCAAACAAGTCCAGTCAGTTCTGAACGAAGGAAGCTGGATAATCCGCCTACTTATTGAAGGCTGCCTAATCCAAATAGATGTTTTTCATCACTGAAGGTATTTTCCAGGACTCTGCAAATCCAGAGGATCAGTCTCCTTCCTTCACACAAGCATCGGCACTGGATTCATTTCTGACATCACCGGCACCAACCAGGCTCTGGTTCTTGGCCCAAGTTTCAGAAATTATCTGCAATGATTGTACTCTCCTTTTCTTCCACCAATAATTATAACATACTGCTTTGTGTGGCACCTATGCTTCTCAGAAGTAATGTTCACATACGAAATGCTGTTAATCCCAGAGGCAGGATGCAGACATGGAACTCTGGGTTCCTAACGCAATGTTCGCTCCATGATGCCAAGATTCAATTATTACTATTTCTGTTATAACAGAGAATTCCTAAAACATAGTGAAGTTGTGTCCCCTTTAACTGAACATGAAAATCTCATGATCTCTTTTATTTGAAAACTTTAAATGCTTAAAATATTGTGGCTAAAAACAAATTAAAGACATGGGAATTTTTGAAATACTCTATTTTTTTAAATACTACTCTTATTTTGATTTTTAAAAACAACAGAATTCAACTTTAATCACACAATATCCTAGATGTGTGATCAAATTGTCCCAGTTTGTCTGGGACTTCCTGTTTTAAAACTAAAAATGCTACAGTTTGCAAACCCCTCAGCCTTGGACAAACCCTCCATCCTGGTAAACTAGGACAGTTGGTCATACCAGCTGTCACTGTAAGCTTTGACATTGATTATTGGCCACAATTTTTTTAATCCTTCATAAAGTCAAAGATAGACCACAACAGGAATCATTTTCATTGCCATACCTTTGCTGCTCCACAGAGATGTGGATCCTCTCCCATCAATTTATTTCTCTAAGTGATTTTAAAAGTTCAAAGTATATGTAAATACCAAAAAGTTAGGTTTCATTGGTTGTAAGCAACAGAAACCAATTCACTCTAACTTAAGCAAAGAAGGAATTTCTCAAAAAAAAAAAAAAAAAAAAACCAGAATCCAAGGAAAACCTGAAGAACCCAGCTTTGGAATGGACAGGAACTAGAATAGCTCCTGGGATCTAAGTAGCAAGAATTACTGGGCAATCGCTTTTGTGAAGAGATTAGCAAACTTTTTCTTTAAGGGTCCAGATAGTAAATATTTTAGGCTTTGTGGGGCAGTCTCTGTCATAACTACTCAATTTTGTCATTGCAGCATGAAAGCAGCCATAGACAATACATAGACAAATGACTATGTCTGTGTCCCAGTAAAACTTCATTTACAAAAATAGCCAGAGACCCTGATTTGGTTGGTGGCCACAGTTTGCCAACCTTTGCTTTAGGGTATATCGTTTGGCAATGGATCTACTCTGTTTTCAGTCTTCTTGAATCTTTCTTGAATCTTTGGCTCACAATTCAAATTCAAAGAAGGAAGCATCTGATTGGCAGAATTCTTTGGCCAGGGGAGAGTGGCGTGCCTTGACTGGCCAGATTTTATCCATTTTGGAGAGGTAACTCCCCAGAGCAAAATTAGGGACAGTTACCAAAGAAGGAGGAATGAATTCAGGTGAAGCTGAAACAACAGCTATTTACCTCATCAGGGTTAGTTTCTCATTACCACTTTACTCTCTAGGGAAGGAGTCCAAGAAACCCAGGACATACTAGTATTATAATAGAGTGTTTTTTCAGCTGAACCAAACTTGGGTCCACTTGCCCACTGAGCAGAAAAACCCATCTACTGACACCAGGTTGTGGCGAAGGAAAGTGCAGCATTTACTGCAGGGCTGAGCCAGGAGAACGGGCAGCTCATGCTCAAAAGACCTGAACTCCCTGATGGTTTTCAGAGAAGGGTTTTTAAAGGCAACATTTTGGCGGGTGAGGGTTGCAGTTTGTGGACTTTCTTCTGATTGGTTGGTGGTGATGTAACAGGGTGATGTGTCAGGAATCTTAATCATCAGGCTTCTGGTTCCAACCAGTCTGGGGTCTACGTGCTTGTGGTTAGCAAGGTCTTAGTTTCTTCAGAACAGCTCAGAGATATGCATCAGATTGTTACATGCATCCCTTAAGGAGGAACTAAGACTCTGTCTTATGGCTGAACTACTCTTTTTGCTATCATTACTTTCCTTGCTTGGCTGCTTTTCCTTTGTTTCTGCATTCTCTCACTTCCCTGATTCGTAACTGCTTGAGTCTGCTCTTTGGAACTCAGGGAAGGCCTAGGAGACTAAAGCCTTTTTTTGTACAAACAAGAAACGGGACACACAGGGGCTTTTGCACCTGGGAAGGTGCTTCAGGGTCCTGCTCACTTTCAGTATCACCAGCCCCAAAGGGGGCATATTCACGTGTTTCTATGAATGACACACGCCCCCTGAAGTTGTGCAGGGGGGGCCCTGGGAGAAATGGATGGCTTGGGGTTAGAGTTAGTTTATGAAAGAGATGGAATGAGCACTTTGTTTTCTGACCTTCAGGGCTCTCTTCCTTGCACCATTAAATTAAGTCTGATTAAGCTCAAGACTTGATTTTTCCAACACAAATAATCCTGTCTCTTGTCTCCTTCAACCAGCCAGGACCCGGCACGTTTGTCCTTGTGGATTCAGAGCCTCCCACACACCTTCCCAGAGTAGGTGCAGCTCTGGTGGTAGGATTTAAGAAATACATGCTGCACTACCGCCCCACTAGTCTGTTACAGGGCTAAAGTTAGAATGATTAGTGAGTGAGGAAGACAACTGCTCTTCTACATTCTAGCAAATCAGTCCCTGAGAGACTGCTCTGTGTTTCTTTATTCTAGAAGTGAAGTATTCCCAGTCTTCCATGTCCTGGAGTCACTCTGCCTTGTGTTTTCGTCTACCCCTATTTTGACCTCCACCCCCACTGCTATCCCAACACCTACCCCTTCTTGGTGGCAGGAGTCAGGGGTCTCTTTGATCTTGGTTCAGGTGGAAACCAGAGGAAATCCTAGATTAGGCTCTGATGGCCAAAGAATGTCTATCAGCCCCAGGGAGGGGCACTCAATTGGAATGAGATAAGAGCATGGATTTTATGCTTATGAAAAAAATTGCATTTTGTGATATTTCTGTAAAAATTGAGCTAAGCATTCATTGTAGGTACTGAGTAGTATGGTTTTGATAGAAGGAAAAACCACACATTGCACATGACATAGGGTTAAGGGTGACCAAATGTCCCAGTTTTCTCAGGACCAAGCAATTTCCCAGGACTTGGGACTTTGATAAAACCAGTTCACTCCAGGGGTAAATAATAATAATAATTTACTATGTGTCAGGCACTATTCTCAGCACTTTACATTCATTTACTTCTCAACCGACTCAGTGAGAGAGGTACTGTATTTATTTCTGTTTTACAAATAAAGAAATTAAGGATCAGATAAGGCAAGTAACTCACCCAATGTCACACAGCTAGGTAAGTGTGGAGCTGGGACTGAAACCCAGGTCTGTCTGACTCTCAAATTCACCCAATCCATTATATTTCTTAACCATCATCATCTCTCTATGACCATTATTCAAACTAGAAAGAGGTTTAAAAAAAATAATTCTTATTATCCCCCTCCTCCTCCTCCTTCTTCTTCTTTTTGACACATCATGCTTAACCATTCTTGTAAATGAAACAGAATGTTCAGGAACAGGCACAAATATATATAGGAACTTTATACTATTTGATAAAGATAGGACTTCAAATCAGCGGGGGAAAGGTGACTTATTCAATAAACGTTGCTGGGACAATTAGGTAGCCATCTGGAAAAAAAATACAGTTGGGTCCCTATTTCACACTTTATACTAAAATAAATTCCAAATGGAAAGAAGGTTTTAGTGAGGGAATGAAATCAAAGAAATATTAGAAGGAAGCATGGGAATGGAGAAGATCTTTCTGAGTATGATACAAAATTCAGAAGCCATAAGAGATAACTAATAAGGACCTACTGTATAGCACAGGGAACTCTACTTAATACTCTGTAATGACCTATATGGGAAAAGAATCTAAAAAAGAGTGGCTATATGTATATGTATAACTGATTCACTTTACTGTACACCTGAAACTAACACAACATTGTAAATCAACTATACTCTGAAAAAAATTTTTTAAAAAGAAGCCATAAGAGAAAATTGATAAATTTCACTATATCTTAAAAATACTTTGCATGGCAAAACAAAGTTAAAGAGGTAAAACCAACTGGAGGAAATATTTTCAAAGTATCACAAACCAAGAACAATCTTCCTTAATGGATAAAGCATTTGTACAAATCATTAGAAAAAGATTGATGAGCAATATAATAATATAACACAATACAATAAAGAAATAATGAGGATAGACAAGTCACAGAAGAGACTGACCCCTAACCATTTGAAAAGATATTGGGCTTCACTGATAAGAGAAATGAAAATTAAGACTATAAGGAAGCACTCACCTATTGCATTGGCAAAGATCCAAAAACCTGGTAACTCTGTATTGGTGAGAATGTAAATTGGTACAATCTCTTTAGCAGGCAACTGGTAAGGTCTATTACCTTTGATTTGACAATTCCACAGTAACACTCACACACATAGGAAAATGATGTGCAAGGGTTTTTGTTACAACACTTTTGGTCATTGGAAGCAACCTATATATTCATCAAAGGGAACTGGTTAAACAACTGCTACATCTATACAGTGGAATATTATGCAGCCATGGAAAAGAACGAGGAGACTGCCTGCAGTGATAAGGAATGATCTCTAAGATATATTGTTAAGAAGACAAAGTGCAAAACAGTGCGTAAAGTATGTTACTATTTGCATATGTGGGTGCTGAAGGAGGGTAGATAATATATTATGTATATGTATGTTCGTAAATGAATGAAAATCTCTGGGAAGATAACATAAGAATCTGGTAACAGTGGTCCATATAGGGAAGGGAGACTTCCCCGCCCAATAAACTTACTTTTATATCTTTTAAAATCTGTGATATGTTAATGTTGTACCTATAAATAAATATAGATAGATAATTTTTTGTGTGTGTGTGGTACGCGGGCCTCTCACTGTTGTGGCCTCTCCCGTTGCGGAGCACAGGCTCCAGACACGCAGGCTCAGCGGCCATGGCTCATGGGCCCAGCCGCTCCGCGGCATGTGGGATCTTCCTGGACCGGGGCACGAACCCGTGTCCCCTGCATTGGCAGGCAGAATCTCAACCATTGCACCACCAGGGAAGCCCAAGATAAATTTTTTAAATGTAAAAGAGATCCAGGGCTAGCTTAATGGACGTACAACCTGTATACTTGCAAAGGGCCCTGCACTCGGTTTAATGCTCCGATGTCACCACCTTGAAATTCTTAATAATTTTTGAACAAGGGTCCCTTCACTTTCATCTTGCACTAGGGCTGTGTAAATTATCTAGCCAATCCTGGAGAAACTCTTGTTTTACAAATGTTATCTGAGGTTAAGTCCTGATTTAAAAGGAGATACTTGTGGAAGTCAAAGACATTTTCATTTGCTTGTGGCCAGTAATGACAACCATTAAACAATAAATAGCCAAATAAATCTTTGCAATTGCAGGGCAAACAACCCAAATCATCTGTATTTGCCGGATCACTAAAAGCCACACATTTGCCAGCAGGAATATCTACCCTCAAATGATGAGGTTCACTTTGCCCAAACTGGAAAAGCCATTTACAGCTCTTCAAAAACTACCTGACATTTCAGTTTTCTGTGAAAGGAAGATCTGCACAATAAAAATCTCATGCAGTTTCTGCCTGTCACACAGACTAAACAAAGTGATGCTTCTTTTAAAACATATATGCATGAGATATTTTGCTTTTAGGAATTTTGTTATGATAACCTCAGGAGGCAAACAAACACAGCAGAACTAGCTCCTACCTGGCCAGGGTGGCATCGCCTGTCTGAACAGTCCTTTCAATCTGGGCAGTTTCAGCCAAGGATGCTTCTCCTCAAATGAATGGATTATAAATATATTTTATTATAGGACTAGAATGAATGCCAGAAACACTCCAGCAAAGTGAACCAAAGACAACACCCAGAGGATAAGGAGAGAGAAAGATGCAGTTTAGACAACAATTATGTCTACTTACTGTGCATTTAGGTTCTCGGCTGTAAAATGGGTAAAATACTACCTATTTCACAAAGCCTCGCCATGGATTAAATGAGATAATGGACGTGGATATGCTTCCTCGCCATGGATTAAATGAGATAGTGGACGTGGATATGCTTTGTAAATTGCTAATTACTAAGGTATCATCATCCATATTATTATGTGAGGATATTATTTTGAGTGGGTATCTGTGTTTGTACTGCCAGTGTTGCTTTGAATGGGAGGGGCAGCCACATTTAATACCTCCACCACTAACTAAAGAACTCTTTTTTTCTAAGTGCAAAAGTAATACAGGGCCTCCCAATGTAAAATAAACAAACAACCCAGAAGTAAACAGAATGAAAAGTGAAAGTTCCCCTTCACCTTCTGCCACAAATTCTAGTCCTTTTAACAGAGCATAGTATAAATTCTTCCAGGAGGATTTTTTAAACATATCTGAATAACAAAATAAAACTGCTAGAACTCTGTGAGATGCATCACAACCCCCTCCCCAACGTTAGGGAATGGCATTGCTTCTCATGGCTACTGTGAATAATGCTGCTATGAACACAGACGTACAAATACCTGTTGAAGTTCCTTCTTTCAATGCTTTTGGGTATATACCCAGAAGTAAACTTGCTGGATCATATGGTAATTTTATGTTTAATTTTTTGAGGAACCATCATACAGTTTTCCACAGCAGCTACACCATTTTACATTCCTACCAGCAACATACAGGGTTCCGATTTCTCTGCATTCTCTCCAACACTTCTTTTCTTTTCTTTTTTTTTTTTTTTAATAATTGTCCTAATGGGTGTGAAGTGGTGAAATCTGCACTTTTAACATGCTCCTCCACGATTCTTTTTTTTTTTTAATTAATTAATTATTTGGTCGTGTTGGGTCTTCGTAGCTGTGCAGTAGTTGTGGCTCGTGAGCTCTAGAGCGCAGGTTCAGTAGTTGTGGCGTATGGGCTTAGTTGCTCCACAGCATGTGGGATCTTCCCAGACCAGGGCTCGAACCTGTGTCCCCTGCATTGACAGGCAGATTCTTAATCACTGTGCCACCAAGGAAGTCCATCCACATGATTCTTATTCACACCAAAGTTTGAGAATTGCTGTCTTTAGAAATCTTAGCAGGGGCTTCCCTGGTGGCTCAGTGGTTGAGAATCTGACTGCCAATGCACGGGACACGGGTTTGAGCCCTGGTCCTGGAAGATCCCATATGCTGCAGAGCAACTAAGCCCGTGTGCCACAACTACTGAGCCTGCGTGCTGCAACTACTGAAGCCCGCGTGCCTAGAGCCTGTGCTCTGCAACAAGAGAAGCCATCACAATGAGAAGCCTTTGCACCACAACGAAGAGTAGCCCCCGCTCACTGCAATTAGAGAAAGCCCTTGAGCAGCAACAAAGCCCCAACACAGCCAACAATAAATAAATAAATTTTTTAAAAATAAAGAAATCTTAGCAGCAGAAAGAGAAGGGGCAGTGAGTCTTCTAAGTCTGAGAAGCAAAGCAGGGATTTGGCAACAAGTGTCATTGTCCATAGTAGATTAGTGGGGCTAGTTTGACCACCCCTCAAATGAAAAAATTTTTTAAAGGAATGGTCTTAAACTACCTGCTAAGAAGTTGGTAGGTTGAAGAGAAACAGGGAGACAGCTGCTGACCTTGGTAGCCACCTTGAGCTGAATCAAAGCAAAGAAAAAATTCCTTCAAACCAAATATTGTCCCATAGCAGCCTTGAGCAGGACAAATAATGTTTAGCCTCACAGCCCACAAGGGGAAAATAGTTCCTTTCTGGCAACCTCTGGCTGAGTAAGCAAAACAAGGCCCTACCCGCCAAAGGGGAGGGGAACTGGTGCCAGTTACAACAGAGAGGAGGAAAGGAGGTGGGCAGAGGAGACCCATAAAAGGGTGGAGCCGTGAGCCTGTGACCTTGGGTTTCCCTCCACTGGAAAGCTTCCTTAATACTTAGGTTCATATTCACAGAATTTTTGGATGGTAAAATGCACTGGTAAGAAATTAGGGCAATGGGACTCAGGCTCTCAAGTGATGAAATCGTGCCCCCTAGTGGTTGTTCTTTAGCACATTCAAGTCATTAAAGATCAAAGATTGGGAGGTGGAGTGAGGAATGGACTGGTGGTGGAGATCAGTGGCAGCCTCAACTTAACTGATTACAGTTGGCTGGAATGGAGAGAATTTTGAAAATATTCTCCTCAACCCTACTTCCTGTGGTAATCTGGATGCTAGCAATACTTTCTGTAATAAAGAGTGACATCAATTTCATTTGAGTGCTTTCTTATCATACCACACACCTCTGCACAACACCAAAAGGTAGGTTTTATTGTTGTTGGTATTATTACTACTATTCTCATCTAACGGGTGAAGGAACAGAGGCTCAGAGGATTCAGTGACTTTTCCAAGGCCACAGGCTCCACCTTTGAACCACAGCTCCTCACAACATGTAAGCACCTAAGAACATAATGGAAAGGAAACAGATCACTGGAATGAAAAACCATGCCTCCTTACTTAAGTTCTCTGCCATGACTAGGGGAAGCAGACATATACACTAGAAAATAACTTTATGTATTTTTTGTACTGTTAAAAAGAAGTAAAAGCCCCAAATGGAGTCATTTGTCCCCATGTCAGCAAACCAAGATTTTGCTGCAGTTTCAACCTCTCCCCAGAAAGCGACTTCCAAATAGACAATCTGATCACTAGTGAGATAATCTGTATAAGACCCCTGCCATTTGCTTCTCCCCAAAAAAGAAGACGACCTGGCCTGAAACAATTCTTTCTTTTCTTTTGCTAATAACTTCCTTGCCCCACTCTCCTTCTGCCTATAAAAACCTTCCATTTTGTACAATTCCTTGGAGCGCCCTTCTATTGACTAGATGAGATGCTGCTCGATTTATGAATCATTGAATAAATCCAATTAGATCTTCAAATTTATTCAGTTGAATTTTTGTCTTGTAACAGTTAAAACATAAAAATTATAGAATTATTTGTTGGGCTTCCCTGGTGGCACAGCAGTTAAGAATCCGCCTGCCACTGCAGGGGACACAGGTTCCAGCCCTGGTCTGGGAAGATCCCACACGCTGCGGAGCAGCTAAGCCTGTGTGCCACAACTACTGAGCCCACACTCTAGAGCCCATGAGCCACAACTACTGAGCCCGCATGTCACACTGCTGAAGCACACGCCTAGAGCCCGTGCTCCGCAACAAGAGAAGCCACTGCAACGAGAAGCCCGCGCACCGCCACAAAGGGTAGCCCCCGATTGCCGCAACTAGAGAAAGCCCACACAGCACAAAGACCCAATGCAGCCAAAAATAAATAAATTTATTTTAAAAAATTATTCATAATCCCACCATGCAGAGTTATACACTATTTGCATTTTGGTGAATATTATCTAAGACTTTTTACTATGTGCATATATAATAGTATATATCATTATTTTATTAAGAAAGAAATAATAGTATTTGTTGTTGTTATTCACTGAGGCATTTTATTTGTATGTATGTGTTACATCCCGAGAAAAAGAATCCCAAGATTTTCCCTCCTGTGTGTTTTCATCTTGCTTCCATTTGGTCCGTGATGCCAGCCAAGATCACTAGTACAACGGATGGGATGGGATCGGGTAGTCTGTTATTATTCTAGATCACCAAATTGCACACCGAATCTGGGGCCGATCACTTTACAACTGTTTAAGCTGCTTGTGAGGTTCACAACAATTTACCCAACTCTGTGGTCACTAACGGATGCTGTATCATCAGTTAGAAACCAGATGATGGCTTTGGAGCACTGCCTGGTAAGAACCTGGTGTTTGCCCCTCTTCTCAGCAATGTTGATGATCTTGAGAACCTTGGCCAGGATGTTCATGTGCACCATTATGGTGGCACGGAAAGACGGTGGAAAGAGCACGATAGCCTTTTATGACCTACATTGCCCCTTACTATATCACAACATTCTAAAGGCTGCCTTTAACTTTTTTTAGTGGCTTTATTCATAATAGTCAAACACTAGAAGGAAGCCAAGCAGCCAAATATCCATCATACAATTTACCTTTGTAACCGTTTTCAGTGTATAATCCAGTGGCATTAAGTCCATTCACACTGTTGTGCAATCATCACCACCAGCCATCTCTAGGACGTTTTCATCATCCCAAACTATAACTCTGTACCCATTTAACAGTAACTCCCTATTCTCCCCTCCCCCCAGGCCTTGGTAATCTCTGTTCTATTTTCTTTCTCTATGAATTTGACTACACTGGGTACCTCATATAAGTGAGATCATACAGAATTTGCTTTTTTGTGATTGGCTTAGTTCACTTAGCACAATGTCACTAAGGTTCATGCATGTTACAACATGTGTCAGAATTTCCTTCCTTTTTAAGGCTGAATAGTACTCCATTGTATGTATATCCCACATTTTATTTATCCGTTCATCCACCAAGGGACATTTGGGTTGCGCCTTTAACTTTTCAAGTTTCTTTTCTTGCCAGTTGTATAATTACAAAGTCGTTAGAATATCAAAGGGGTGATATGTGTCTCACTTGTGAGCTTGGTATATGGTGGTGGAAAGACAACATTAAGTCAATGCTTTGAAGAAGTTACCTCGAGTTCTTAAATCTTTACTGAAGGCTGAAAGAATTCGCCCTGTCTTAGAAAGTGTCTGCTGCACACTGGTGAAAAAAGCTTTAGAAGTAAACCAGATTTGTTTACTCTGTTGATCCGTAGCAGACTGTGGTGCATGTTGCGTGTGGTACTGACCTTGAGATCTCAGCCAAAACATAAATGAGTTGAAACAGTCCTGAGAAGAAGACCACTGTAAAGACCCAAGTTTCAGGAAGACGTGAGTGTTGGGCAGGGGGTAGGAGACATGAGTACTAGGAGGGAAGCCTAAGGATCTTCTTCTGAAATTAGACAGTGACTTAGACAAAGTATACAGTAGGTGATAAAAATGTAGTGGTAGTTACTTTAAGAGGTAGTTGAGGTTAAACTATAACCAGGTACTTATTAATATCTGTGGCCTAAGTAGATTAGTGAGCTTAAATGAATCCAGGCCCATAATAAATCATGACCCCCATGTGTCCTTCATTTTAAAGAGTGCTCACCTCCTTATTAACTCATTTTGTTTGGTCCTGATAATGACAGAGTGACTCAGACAGGGAAGGGATCACTCTCCTGACTGCACAGATCGGGAAACCAAGGCCCAGGGAGGTGAAGTAATACGTGGCATTATGGAAGGAACAGGGTTGGGCTTGGAGTCCAGAGTTCTCTGGGCTCTGCCACTTGGAGCTCCTCAGCCTTTCCTGTGACATCATGGTGTGGAGAATTAAGGAGCAGATCCCTATTGCTTAGTGTCTGATGTAGCACAGAGTAACATTTCTCTCCACGGGTTGTCCCTAGAGGCCACATCAGAGATGCTAAGTAGATGGACCACCGCCCCAGCCTTGCCTGCTACTTCTGTGTCTATGACCCTTTTTGCTGCAGTCTCAGCAGTAAGGGTTGGCCTATGCTGTTGTCTAACCTATGGAGCCATCCCTCCTTTTCCTCCTCTATAAAAAAACTGGGTTGGCCTCTGAGGGTAACCTTTAAATGTAAGACTGTAATCTCCCCAAGTCTAAAAATGCAGTAATCTCTTTCCCCTCCCCAAGCAATTTAACTTTTTTTTTCATTGCTGATTTTTTTTTTATACAGCAGGTTCTTATTAGTCATCAATTTTACACACATCAGTGTATACATGTCAATCCCAATCTCTCAATTCATCACACCACCCACCACCCACCACCGCTTTCCCCCCTCAGTGTCCATACGTTTGTTCTCTACATCTGTGTCTCTATTTCTGCCCTGCAAACCGGTTCATCTGTACCATTTTTATAGCTTCCACATATATGCGTTAATATACGATATTTGTTTTTCTCTTTCTGACTTACTTCACTCTGTATGACAGTCTCTAGATCCACCCATGTCTCAACAAATGACCTAATTTTGTTCCTTTTTATGGCTGAGTAATATTCCATTGTATATATGTACCACATCTTCTTTATCCATTCATCTGTCAATGGGCATTTAGGTTGTTTCCACGGCTATTGTAAATAGTGCTGCAATGAACATTGGGGTGCATGTGTCTTTTTGAATTATGGTTTTCTCTGGGTATATGCCCAATAGTGGGATTGTAGGGTCATATGGTAATTCTATTTTTAGTTCTTTGAGGAACCTCCATACTGTTCTCCATAGTGGCTGTATCAATTTACACCCTCCAGCATTTTCTCCACACCCTCTCCAGCATTTGTTGTTTGTAGATTTTCTGATGATGCCCATTCTAACTGGTGTGAGGTGATACCCTTTGTCATAGATAAGTTGACCATAGGTGCATGGGTTTATCTCTGGGCTTTCTATCTTGTTCCATTGATCTATGTTTCTGTTTTTGTGCCAGTACCATACTGTCTTGATTACTGCAGCTTTGTAGTATAGTCAGAAGTCAGAGAGTCTGATTCCTCCAGCTCCATTTTTTTCCCTCAAGACTGCTTTGGCTATTCAGGGTCTTTTGTGTCTCCACACAAATTTTAAGATTTTTTGTTCTAGTTCTGTAAAAAATGCCATTGGTAATTTGATAGGTATTGCAATGAATCTGTAGATTGTTTTGGGTAGTATAGTCATTTTCACAATATTGATTCTTCCAATCCAAGAACATGGTATATCTCTCCATCTGTTGGTATCATTTTTAATTTCTTTCATCAGTGTCTTATAGTTTTCTGCATACAGGTCTTTTGTCTCCCTAGGTAGGTTTATTCCTAGGTATTTTATTCTTTCTGTTGCAATGGTGAATGGGATTGTTTCCTTAATTTCTCTTTCTGATCTTTTGTTGTTAGCGTATAGGAATGCAAGAGATTTCTGTGCATTAATTTTGTATCCTGCAACTTTACCAAATTCATTGATTAGTTCCAGTAGTTTTCTGGTGGCATCTTTAGGATTCTCTATGTACAGTATCATGTCATCTGCAAACAGTGACAGTTTTACTTCTTCTTTTCCAATTTGTACTCCTTTTATTTCTTTTTCTTCTCTGATTGTTGTAGCTAGGACTTCCAAAATTATGTTGAATAATAGTGGCGAGAGTGGACATCCTTGTCTTGTTCCTGATCGTAGAGGAAATGCTTTCAGTGTTTCACCATTGAGAATGATGTTTGCTGTGGGTTTGTCATATATGGCCTTTATTATGTTGAGGTAGGTTCCCTCTATGCCCACTTTCTGGAGAGTTTTTATCATAAATGGGTGTTGAATTTTGTCAAAAGCTTTTTCTGCATGTATTGAGAAGATCATATACTTTTTCTTCTTCAATTTGTTAATATGGTGTATCACACTGATTCATTTGCGTATATTGAAGAATCCTTGCATCCCTGGGATAAATCCCACTTGGTCATGGTGTATGATTCTTTTAAAGTGTTGTTGGATTCTGTTTGCTAGTATTTTGTTGAGGATTTTTGCATCTATATTCATCAGTGATATTGGTCTGTAATTTTCTTTTCTTGGAGTATCTTTGTCTGGTTTTGGTTTCAGGGTGATGGTGGCCTCGTAAAATGAGTATGGGAGTATTCCTCCTCTGCAATTTTTGGAAGAGTTTGAGAAGGATGGGTGTTAGCGCTTCTCTAAATATTTGATAGAATTCACCTGTGAAGCCATCTGGTCCTGTACTTTTGTTTGTTGGAAGATTTTAAATCACAGTTTCAATTTCATTACTTGTGATTGGTCTGTTTGTATTATCTATTTCTTCCTGGTTCAGTCTTGGGAGGTGATACCTTTCTAAGAATTTGTCCATTTCTTCCAAGTTGTCCATTTTATTGGCATACAGTTGTTTGTAGTAATCTCTTAGGATGCTTTGCATTTCTGTGGTGTCTGTTGTAACTTCTCCTTTTTCATTTCTAATTTTATTGATCTGAGTCCTCTCCCTCTTTTTCTTGATGAGTCTGGCTAATGGCTTATCAATTTTATCTTCTCAAAGAACCAGCTTTTAGTTTTATTGATCTTTGCTATTGTTTTCCTTGTTTCTATTTCATTTATGTCTGCTCTGATCTTTATGGTTTCTTTCCTTCTGCTAAATTTGGGTTTTGTTTGTTCTTCTTTCTCTAGTTCTTTTAGGTGTAGGGCTAGATTGTTTATTAGAGATTTTCCTTGTTTCTTGAGGTAGGCTTGTATAGCTATAAACTTCCCTCTTAGAACTGCTTTTGCTGCATCCCATAGGTTTTGGATCATCATGTTTTCATTGTCATTTGTCTCTAGGTATTTTTTGATTTCCTCTTTGATTTCTTCAGTGATCTCTTGGTTATTTAGTAATGTATTGTTTAGCCTCCATGTGTTTGTTTTTTACGTTTTTTTCCCTGTAATTCATTTCTAATCTCATAGCATTGTGGTCAGAAAAGATACTTGATATGATTTCAATTTTCTTAAATTTACCGAGGCTTATTTGTGACCCAAGATGTGATCTATCCTGGAGAATGTTCCGTGAGCACTTGAGAAGAAAGTGTAATCTGCTGTTTTTGGATGGGATGTCCTATAAATATCAATTAAATCTAACTGGTCTATTGTATCATTTAAAGCTTCTGTTTCCTTATTTATTTTCATTTTGGATGATCTGTCCATTGGTGTAAGTGAGGTGTTAAAATCCCCCACTATTATTGTGTTACTGTCAATTTCCTCTTTTACAGCTGTTAGCAGTTGCCTTATGTATTGAGGTGCTCCTATGTTGGGTGCATATATATTTATAATTGTTATATCTTCTTCTTGGATTGATCCCCTGATGATTATGCAGTGTCCTTCCTTGTCTCTTGTAACATTCTTTTTTTAAAGTCTCTTCTGTCTGATATGAGAATAGCTACTCCAGCTTTCTTTTGATTTCCATTTGCATGGAATATCTTTTTCCATCCCCTCACTTTCAGTCTGTATGTGTCCCTAGGTGTGAAGTGGATCTCTTGTAGACAACATATATATGGGTCTTGTTTTTGTATACATTCAGCAAGCCTGTGTCTTTTGGCTGGAGCATTTAATCCATTCATCTTTAGGGTAATTATCAATATGGGTGTTCCTATGACCATTTTCTTAACTGTTTTGGGTTTGTTTTTGTAGGTCCTTTTCTTCTCTTGTGTTTCCCACTTAGGGAAGTTCCTTTGGCATTTGTTGTAGAGCTGGTTTGGTGGTGCTGAATTCTCTTAGCTTTTGCTTGTCTGTAAAGCTTTTGATTTCTCCGTTGAATCTGAATGAGATCCTTGCTGGGTAGAGTAATCTTGGTTGTAGGTTCTTCCTTTTCATCACTTTAAGTATATCATGCCACTCCCTTCTGGCTTGTAGAGTTTCTGCTGAGAAATCAGCTGTTAACCTTATGGGAGTTCCCTTGTATGTTATTTGTCATTTTTCCCTTGCTGCTTTCAATAATTTTTCTTTGTGTTAATTTTTGCCAATTTAATTACTATGTGTCTCGGTGTGTTTCTCCTTGGGTTTATCCTGTATGGGACTCTGCGCTTCCTGGACTTGGGTGGCTATTTCTTTTCCCATGTTAGGGAAGTTTTTGACTATAATCTCTTCAAATATTTTCTCTGGTCCTTTGTCTCCCTCTTCTCCTTCTGGGACCCCTATAATGCGAATGTTGTTGCGTTTAATGTTGTCCCAGAGGTCTCTTAGGCTGTCTTTATTTTTTTTCATTCTTTTTTCTTTACTTTGTTCCACAGCAGTGAATTCCACCATTCTGTCTTCCAGGTCACTTATCCGTTCTTCTGCCTCAGTTATTCTGCTATTGATTCCTTCTAGTATAGTTTTCATTTCAGTTATTGTATTGTTCGTCTCTGTTTGTGTGTTCTTTAATTCTTCTAGGTCTTTGTTAAACATTTCTTGCATCTTCTTCATCTTTCCCTCCATTCTTTTTCTGAGGTCCTGGATCATCTTCACTATCATTATTCTGAATTGTTTTTCTGGAAGGTTGTCTATCTCCACTTCATTTAGTTGTTTTTCTGGGGTTTTATCTTGTTCCTTCATTTGGTACATAGCCCTCTGCCTTTTCATCTTGTCTCTCTTTCTGTGAATGTGGTTTTTGTTCCACAGGCTGCAGGATTGTAGTTCTTCTTGCTTCTGCTGTCTGCCCTCTGGTGGATGAGGCTATCTAAGAGGCTTGTGCAAGTTTCCTGATGGGAGGGACTGGTGGTGGGTAGAGCTGACTGTTGCTCTGGTGGGCAGAGCTCAGTAAAACTTTAATCCACTTGACTGCTGATGGGTGGGGCTGGGTTCCCTCCCTGTTGGTTGTTTGGCCTGAGGCAACCCAACACTGGAGCCTACCTGGGCTCTTTGGTGGAGCTAATGGCAGACTCTGGGAGGGCTCACGCCAAGGAGTACCTCCCAGAACTCCTGCTGCCAGTGTCCTTGTCCCCACAGTGGGCCACAGCCAACCCCCGCCTCCACAGGAGACCCTCCAACACTAGTAGGTAGGTGTGGTTCAGTCTCCCCTGGGGTCACTGCTCCTTCCCCTGGGTCCCGATGCGCACACCACTTTGTGTGTGCCCTCCTAAAGTGGAGTCTCTGTTTCCCCCAGTTCTGTCGAAGTCCTGCAGTCAAATCCCAGTAGCCTTCAAAGTCTTATTCTCTACGAATTCCTCTTCCTTGTTGCCGGACCCCCTGGTTGGGAAGCCTGTTGTGGGGCTCAGAACCTTCACTCCAGTGGGTGGACTTCTGTAGTATAAGTGTTCTTCAGTCTGTGAGTCACCCACCCAGCAGTTATGGGACTTGATTTTACTGTGATTGCACCCCTCCTACCGTCTCACTGTGCCTTCTCCTTTGTCCCTGGACGTGGGGTATCTTTTTTGGTGAGTTCCAGTGTCTTCCTGTCGATGATTGTCCAGCAGCTAGTTGTGATTCTGGTGTTCTCACAAAAGGGAGTGAGAGCACGTCCTTCTACTCCGCCATCTTGGTTCCAATCTCGAGCCTTACTTTCTTCATAGAGAAGATGGAGATGGGGTTGTCGAAGGATTAAACCTGACACTCCCAATTTAACTTTCTAAAATCAAGAGGTATCTTACAATCAATGTCAAAAGAAACTTTCCCACCACCACTTCCCCTACCCCAGCCCTCTGAATTGTTATCAAATAGACAGCATCTTTGAATTGAAGAAACCATTGAGCCTCCCAGGGCATGGGAGAGAGGAAAAAGAATTGCTAGTGGGACTCTGGCTGGGCTTTCCAGCTGACTTGGATCCCACCACATGTTGTTAGTGAGATAGGTTCCTGTCTGCTCACTCAGGTCCCAAGCTCGGGCTGAAACCTTTGTGTGTGTAAAGAGCTCCACATGAGATGCATTAAAACGGACATACACTTAAGAGCTGCGCAAGGTCAGTCCCACTCCTAGAGAACTGAAAACATGTTCACACAAAAGCTTGTTCACAAATGTTCACAGCATCGTTATTCATAGCAGCCCCAAAGTGGAAACAACCCAAATGTCCCTCAACTGATGAACAGGTAAACAAAATGTGGTACATCCATACAAGGCAATATCATTTGGCCATAAAAAGGAAGGAAATTCTGATACATGGTACAACATGGATGAACCTTGAAAACACTATGCGAAGTGAAAGAAGTCACAAAAGAGCACATATTGTGTGATTCCATTTAGATGAAATGTCCACAGTAGGCAAATCCTAAAAGTCGGAAAGCAGAGTGGTGGTTACCGAGGATGGGGGCAGGGGAGTGGGAGGGACTGCTAATGGGCATGGGGTTTCTTTTGGAGGTGATGAAAATGTTCTGGAAATAGGTAGTAGTAATGGTTGCATAACTTTGGGAGTACACTAAAAATCAGTGAATTGTACACTTTAAAATAGTGAATTTTATGGTAGATAAATTGTATGTCAATAAATTTTAAAAAAAAGATCTGTGTAAATAATTGTATAAGTTATAACTTAATAAAAATAATAGTAAAAGGAGAGAGGGCTTTAGCAGCTTCCTCTTTGATTCTGGAAAGCTGGTCAGGAAGCACCTCTGCCCAGAGGACAGGAGAGATTCCTATGAAGCCAGAGTCCTTCAGGTTCCAAAGCTTCCAGCAGGGAGACCTGCAGGAACTGGAGAAATCCCACATTATATCTCAAGGCATGTGACATCCATCAGTCCTTTAAGGTAGCACATTTAGTGACACATGAATCCATCCTAAGGTACTTGAAGGGCTGTCATGTGACACAGGGATTGGGCTTCTGAGTGACTCCAGTGGGCAGGATTAGGACCAGTGGATGAAGTGACAAGGAGGCACAGTCTGGTCAATAAGAAGACAAGCTCCCGAGGGATTAGAGCCATTCGAATACAGCATCAGTGCCCAGTCTGGGCTGCATTCCAGCAAGGCTGGAGAACCACCTCTGAGATCTTGTATATTTATATATTCTGGCCAGGACTGGATGTTCCAACTCTGAGGTCCTAAGAGTCTATATGAAGAATGAGGGAGGAAAAGAGGAAAAAAGAAACTGTGAGAAGGGAAGGTCAAGAGGTGGCCATTGGGCCATTGCCAGAATCTGTGACAGAGGCATCAGAATCCGTGACACAGTCCGAGTAGGGCAGCTCCCGCTCAATTTGAAGGTGGCCATTTCTCAGCAGGTGGGCTCAGATGAGGAAGGCATAGCTGTGAGCAAAGCCAGACTATAGCCTGACCCTGTTTGAGGGAAACAGTTTTCAATCTCAAACCCTCAAATGCTATCAGGAAGTAGTGTGCACTGATTAAGCACAAGAGCTCTGCATTCAAAATTTGATCCACTAATTAGTAGCTGTGTGACCTTGGGCAGTGCATTAAGATCTCTGGGCCTCCTTTTCCCTGGTTAAAAACATTGGAATAATAATAGGGCCTACCTCACAGATTTGTTCTGAGGATTAAATGAAATAAGGTAAATAAAGTGCTTGGCCCTAACATACATTAACAGCAGCTGCTGCAAACTGACCTACACGAATTTAATTATGCACAAACTATTAGGTTGTTTTCGGCAGCTGTAGGTAGCTCCCAAACATTACAGGTTGTTGAGGGCTAGCTGCTCCCCCAACCACTTCACTTCACACAAGTTTCAGATCAAATTCTGCCACATTTGGACATTTATTAGACACACTTTTATCAGCAAGTAGACACAAAAGGACCTGTTCTGAAAACTGATCACGGCTCTGTCCTTTGAGGTGCTCTAACCAGGCCTTGCGAGAAAGGTTTGCTCCAGGTGGGTCTCCAAAATCGAGACGCGGGAGTGGGTTAACCTTAAGGCTTCAGGCAAATCGAATCCTTTGATGTTATGGCTGGACCCAGGGCCATGTTAGAATCTAGCAGCAGGTACCCTCCAGAAAGGTGAATGGTATGGGGGGCTCAGCAGACTCTTTTTTCTGATCATGCAAGGGTTGGGAGGGACTGTAAACTGTCTTAGCCAATATACATATCTTCCAGACCACTGATTTTAATGATGAGGACTCACTTCTAATGGGGTTTATTAACAAGCCACATCCCCCCACCCCCAGTGAATCTAATACCCTTATTATGCTATCTAATACCCTTATTATTCTAATTATAATACTCTGATGCTAGGGGGAGATAAAGACTGAAACCTTCATAGTAGCTGTGAACATTTAATTAAATGCCGACTGATCACTCCTGTGCTGTATATTCTTGATTAAGGCACCGGGCCTTTCCTAGAGCACAGATTAAATGAACACTAGTATCGCACTGTAAGCCACAGGCATCTGAGCACTGACTGCATTCTCCAGTGCCCTGGTGCTTCTGAAATAGAGACTTGCTTTTGGTAGAAACTAACCACCTCAATTATGGAATGCCTCTATAATTCCTTAAATCCTTTAGCTCATTTAGATTCTCACAACAGCTGTTTGAGGTGTGGGCTACAACTCCCACTTTACTGATGAGGAAACTAAAATTCAGAGAGGTTAAGTTACTTGCCCAAAGCCACAGAGCTGTAGGATATTTGGCAGAAATAAAGTGAAGAAAAAAAGCAATGAGAATCTCCTTGTATAAATGTTATATCTTATCTTAGGTGAGGAGCAAGAAAGAGATTAAGTGTGGCCACCAAACCTGCCATCCCATCCCCTGCAGAGAGCCTTCCCTTAGCGAGAAGAATCACTCATCCTCTCACGTAAGCCAGTGCATCTCATTTCCCTCCATCTGAGCGTTAATTTCATACTTTCAATTGACTGCAGAGAGATGCGCTCTCTTCCCACTTCCCGCCGGACCTCGAGGGTCTGTTCATGCTGCCCTGCCCACGCCCAGTCCCAGACCACCTCCATCTAGAATTACAACAAGCTGAGAGCTAGGGT